>NC_092865.1:29780676-29838180 GCF_032062135.1 Pyxicephalus adspersus | reverse complement strand
TGTGCCATTGATTGTCCCCTTCTGATCACTACCGTATGTGCCATTCATTGTCCCCTTCTGATCACTGACTCGCCGGGTAACAGACTATGTTAGGGCAGGGATCAGCAGCTTGCTTGTCCTTTGAAGTTACTTTCAGTTTCACTCTGCACTGCAGCCAGCATGGAGGAGTCACACAGAGGCACACAGTATCAGGTATCGGAGTATGTCTTATTAGCGGGGGTGCTTTATTTTAATTGTTTGAGCAAAAATTAGGGGGTGGCTTATTTGATGGGGATGCCTTATCATCGGGGAAACACGGTACCTTGGTTTATATTCAGATTGGTTTATGATTGAGTATATATATTTCCTTTAGAAATAGTAAAAACAAAGTCCATTCAAAGTAATTCCTTAAACATACACAGTTTAGCCTTCACAGACTAGAAGGTATCTTCATGTGTCATTCTACCACAAGTCCTTAAAAAAAGCAGATCTTTTCCATTTTAGCTAAATAGTGGACAGAGCTGTGCAAATCATTTCTTTATTATTTAATAACCCTATTGCCAACTGTGTAGTCCCCACTATTGTTTTAAAGCACACCTACAGGTTATAATTATTGTGCAAATTATTCCAAACTACATACACATGCTTTAGGCATATTGGCCATAACTAATTCAGTGCATGAAATTAATAACTTCCAGGAGGTAGTGGAGGCAGTATAACCCAACAGGTTATGATAAAATGAGCCACAACTGGAGATATTTAGCTCAGTTCCCAACTGGTGACCATAAAGGAAAATGTGTAACCTTCTGCTAAAAAAAGGCCAGAGCTGCAGAGAGTAATCTTATACACAATGTTATACACATTGGGGCTTAAAGCTCTACAATACTGGAGAAGATAAACTATTCTGGGAGAACCTGGGTGATCCAGCAAACCTGGAGTGGATTGCTTAAGTTTAATTGCTATTATTTGGCAAATGTTTAAATTTATGACTAGATCCATTCCAGGTTTGTTGGAGCACCCAGGTTCTCCCATGATAGTGTATCTTCATCAGTCTTTGAGAACCCATCAAGTTTCTAAAGCTTGCTCCAAAAAAATATATATATATGTGCAATTACAAATACATATTGTTGTAACGTTAGGAAACCCTACAGAGCAAGATCATCATGCAGTCACAGGTCATGTCTGAACTGATGATTGAGCGCATGTACCTGTTTTTTTTGCTTTTACTTTTTGCGGGGTTTGGGGGCGGTTGGATGTTGATCAAGGGGATTTGAAACGCATGGGGATTGTATGTATGAAATTGGGATACATGAAGATTGGATCATGATCAAGCAGTGATCAAGGAATCAGGGAGCCATCCAAAGTTACATACACACGTCTGATACATGTTACCTGAGATGAATGGCTGTTCTTGTCTCACGTGAAAATCCGGAATGTGTGCAGCGGTCCCCCAAAATCATTCATTAATAATTTTCTATGGGAGATGTCCATCATTATTCATGGGGACTGGGCTACTTTATTAGTATTCTAAATTGTTTATTTTTGTTACATATCTGATCAGGAACAAAGTTTATGCTTTACATTATAGGTTGTTTCTTTTTTCAGCTGGTTAACCTTTTTGGTTAAAACCTGATTTGGGATGATACCATCAGTAATAGCTTTATTAAATACATTTTTTATCAGCCTCAGATTTAACATAATGCTATCTACAACATACTTTTTTATAATATTTTTTTATTAATTATTCAGGCTTTAGCAGACAGTTCTGCTTAATCTGGGACTGTCATACATCATGTATGACAATTGTAAGTTCGCCTTTTACAATTCATACATCTGTTATGTATTGTGTGTGTATAAATATTCCTCTCAGCATAACAAATGTAAAAAATCAAACACATTTAAACCCTGAAGTCATAGCAGAGAGCAACACCTTTATCTATGAAGGGGATAGGATTCAAACCTACTCTCCTTAGGTTATGAGGCAGTGTGTGAAGAAGCTGGCCCTCTGTCAGCAATCCATAAAGAAAAACATAGCTCTTTAATCCATATGTGACATGGGGGAAGGAAGGGATCACTCTTGTCTAGCCCCTAAGACTGCTGGATACTTGGCGACTCTGTATGCAAGTTTTTACCATATAAGCTTTTATAAATAGTATGTTTTACTATTTCTGTGCATCTAGAAAACCTAAAAGAGCTGCAGAATGTTTCCTACTTTGTTTTTTGTGTCTGTATTTAAATGCATAATTTTAAAGTACTAATCCATATCCAATACAATGGACCAATTCAACATTTTTGGATAAATAATGCCCTTCTAATCCACTGGCTCATGCATGCTTCCTATGAATATATACTGTATTAGAGTAGTTGTGCCATGTTCTGCATGAATTAAAACCTAGTTAACTAGTATTAACAATCTCAACTTTGCTATTTTATGTCATATGGGACACAAAACTAAATGCATTAAATAGTGGTAAATTCTATGTTGACAAATAGCAAATAGCAATGAATGTCATTTACAACATGTTAATATTGACTTTTTAGCACAGGTCTGGGCAAACCACTCATATATGGCCCGTTGAGCTTTTTAATCTAGCCTGCTTTTACTTATGTCATTTATATCAGTTCATACAAACACTCTACTTCCAGCTGATACTGACCTGGCCCATCTGTCAAATTTTTAACTCAATATTGTTCCTGAACCAAAAAAGTTTGCCCACCCGTTTTAACAATTCTTAGGAAAATACTTTGTTTCCATTTGCTTCAAAGTCCTATGACCACAAATGGCAGCAGCATTGTGGGTAATGTGATGGATGTGGTAGTTTGTACTGGGAGTGGCATAAATCTGCTGATGGTCCCGGGGCAATTTTCTCCTGAATTACTGTGCTTGCCAACTTGAGAGATGTTGGAAGGTATGTACATGAGTGGAGTGTAAATAACATTTATGTGCAAACATAATGTGTAAGACATGGGGGATGAAGGGAACTTTTTCCCTGACATATTCTTTGTTGTGGAGACATTAGAGGTCTATTAGACAACAGATGATTCTTCTGTGCTGAACACTTAGAGATTGCTCGTTGTGTCAGCCTGGGCAGCCATTGGGGCGACAGACAAGAGATATTTCTGTTACTGGTTCGATCAAAGACCAATTCTGGAACGTTTAGACATGGGGGAATGGGGACCAGGAAATTGGCTTAGTATGGGGCCCAGGTATTTCTGATGGCGGCTCTGGCAATGGCCATGTACTTCTGGGAAGAGATCTTGAAGTTCAAAATATCTTCCTTAAACAATAAATAGAAAAGCAACAGCAAGCCATTTTATTTCCTAACTTTTATGCCTACAGTACAGAAATGGGCATATATATATATTACTTTTGTTCAATTCACTAAAAAAAGACTATTTTGTACTTGTTATTAACATTTTTCTTTATAAAAGTTCTCATATGAGATTCACATAACTTTCACTTACGCTGTACTAGTTAATAAGGAATGTAGAAAACCCAGCTGTGATCACAAATCTCTGGTCAAATTCAATCTTTGTTAGTTTGAGGTGCAAGCTGAGACAGGGGGGTGGTTTACTAAAAGCCTGTTCACGTGCAAAGGTTAATTATTCCCTTGAAAGGGGTAAATAATTTAGCTTAGTAAATGTGGGTATAGCTAACTTTGCAAGGGATACCCTGTCACATGCTAGGAAATCTAGGAAAGCACATTTCTTTGCACATAACTGGATAGTTGAAGACAGTAAAGCTTCATCACATTTACTTAGCTAGGTGAAACATGCCTTGCAAGCCCTAAATTCACTTTGGTATGTGAACAGCATATATTCCTTTAGTAATTCAACCCCATAGTGTACTGTCAGAAAAGTCAAATAGTGCATCCTCCATGTTTTTCTTAGAAAGGGGTTCCTTTTTATTTTATTATACATTAGTTTTGTGATACCATAAACCCATCTTAAATATCATTCTGTGCTGAACTTTTCTAACAAAAACTCTAGACAAAGGATGCAACAAGATCAAATAGCCAACATTCAGCCCTGACCACTGAACTTTATACTTTTTACTAAAAATGTTAGTGAAAATGATTCTAAAAATGTTAGTTTCCTGGCTGGTTTTGCTTTGGCTTTAATACTTTTAAAGTATTAGTAGAACTAAGGTGAAGCAAGAAGAGTTAAGGACACTCGTGAGCCTGTTCAAGCAACCAGCATTTTTAAAAGAAGGTCAGCAATGACAAACTCCATTATTTATTTTGTGACAGGTGTCTTTAAACCTCTCTCAGCTAGCTTTTGATTCCAAAAATGATCAAATGGATCAAGGAAAACTGCCAGCAACAGTTTTGATAGAAACTGTTGTTGATTTTTAGCATTGATTCCTTTTGAAATGGAAAGTTAGTTGCTATGCTTATGACGAGCACTAATGATATCTAATGTGCTCTCATAGTAGTAAAGTAGCTAGGTAATGGGTTCTAGTTTCTTTTCCTACATACATTTCCCCATGACTGTTTTCACTAAAAAGTCAGATATCAGTCTGTAATCTTATTCAGATTTAGTTTTGATTCTTTACACATATTTACATGCTTGCATATGTGGAGGTACTTCTTTTGTCACAGAGCTTGGATGTCCTCAAAGTAGAAACTTTTCCTAATTTATCTATAATGAACTAAAGAGAAACAAATAAAGGAACAAATGGTATAGAGAATCCTTATGTTTAAAACAGCTGTGCTTATAATCATATTTTACCATAACACTCTTTTGATGTAATGTCCTTTAAGGGGACGAAAGGGGGACCTAGAACATGCTGGAAAATGTAAAATTCTGATTCTACATAGGAGTGATGGTGACCCATCCACTGTTCCCAGTAAGGGTTGCATTAAGACGGGGAGCTTATCATCTGCCACATGTATTTGTTTAACCACCAATGGATAAGCATTCACAAAGAAAGAAAGAGAAAAAGAAATTGGGGCTTTTCAATTGGCAATTCAACTTGTATTCAATATCATAGGCTTACAAAATAAGATGAAATGTATAAAAATCAGTGATGAGTTACATCCCATTAAGCCACCTGGGCTGTATGACCTTCAACAATACATAAAAAATTCCCTGAAATCCAGGAACAAACAAGAGTATAATGCCTGTATACCCAATGCATTTTCCCTATCAGCTTCTTCAGGGGTATATTGAGAATGTTAAAGTATTGAACTTAGATTGTGTGATAAAAAATTGAAAAACCTTAATTGTGTGATAGTGGAAGGAATTTTTCAAGGGTTCCACCATAACATAAAAGTCCAGAAACATTGTCTTAGACAAAACATGGGCTGAGATCAGAATATTCATTTGCTTCACATCAGAACAGAGAACCTGGAAAAATGCAGTAGCTCCTGCAGGAGTGAGTGCTACATACGTCTAAACAAGACAAGAGGGGTCCTATCAGGCATTCTGCTCATGTCAGGCCCAATTCTAAGAAACACTTTTAGATATACAGAAAAAAAGAGACATACCTTTATTTATACAAACTATAAAATTGTCACTTCCATAATGAAACCAACTTTTGTGTTTTTCTTTTATATGATGATGAACTAAAAGACTAAAGTCTGTATTACATCTAAAGGTGATGAAGATAGGTATGCGTTATGTGGAGCATTAAAATGTAAAAGTACATTGAAGAACTAATTAACTTTTTGACGGTTGCTGGTAAATCTGGTGTTCACAAAGGTAATCCTTCATAGTCTGGTTTGGTTACCAAAGCAACTAAATCAGCTTAACACATTTATAATATACTAACACAAAAAGTAAATGACATAACATAATGAATTGTATTTATATAAGAAGACAGGCAGATAAAGTGATGTAAAATACACAAATCTAATTAAAATTTTAAGTCTTGGATGCCATTGCATTGTTCTTTCAGATTGCTTCTTTACATGCATTTAACATGAGTATGTTAAACAGAGAGAAAAAAATGAAAATTTATTTACACAAGGATAAAACATTTTATAAAAGTTGCTAATATAATTGATAGTAGTTTGTTAAATATTATCATTCTCTTTTCTTTCGAAAAAGAGTGATCCTAGTGACCAGTGATCACTGAGTTCAAAATCCCTTGCACATATTTGAGTAACGCTTTCAATTTAAATTTTAATATTAGTTTTCCTCATTTATTAAGAAAAGTCCAAATTAAATTTGCAAAGTGTATATGCTCTGCTTCTTTATTAAATCTTTCAAACTGTATCATCCTTGTTGCCTGTTTCCCTATACCTTGCCCTTCCCTATGATAGCAAAATAGGGGATTGCTGTTGCTGTCCTTCTGAAATGAAAAAAATAATTTCTGCCTTGCTGTTATATTGAATCAATTAGAGTATGGCCCAATATTAATTTCAAGGGCTTGAGGAGCACATGCGTTTATATATATATATATATATATATATGCACCACCTTTTAAACGGGAACCCTTACAGTGTAACATTCTCTGCACTCTTGTTCTGTCTATGAATAAAGGAATGGGCAGAAGTATTCACTTTCATACTTGTACCTGCAAGCTTTTGCCATGTGCATGACTAGTCTCAGTGCTGCTTGACCAGTTGTGGCCTCTCTGACATCATCATGTCCAATGGAGCACCGATGGGTGCTTGATGTCCTTACATACAATGCAGAACTTCTAGTGTGTGGTGCTGGGTGGGGACCCACTAAGAGTTTATTTTTGTTTTCCCTGGAGTGTTTTAAAACAAATACACACTGATAGAAAAAGATTCACAAAAAGCTTAACATCTTGATATATAATTAAAAAAAAATATTAAAGACAATATATTATTAAGGTAGCAGGGTTGTGTTTTAAACATTCATATGTTTTTTTTTTTACGTTATTACAAATAAAAAAGTTGGATTTATTAGACACAAACAAAATATTAACAATATTTATGTTTTCTCTTATTTGCTTTACGTAATGCCTATGAAACTAATACAATTTAGTCAAATATGTAGGAAAAGTTACAGGAATCTTCAAAAAAGATGGAGCAATTTACTCAACAATCTTTAGTTTTGGTTTTATAAATATCTCATAGAAAGTGTAACACAATGGAAACTTACCTAATAAGAAAGACCTCAGCTCTTTGCTGAAACTAAGAGGATGTGAATTGGCATGTAAGGAGCCCATTGGGGAAATTAATGTCAGAGGCCTATTCTCTATTACATCCTGTCATTGCATTTTTCTACCTCTGTCTGTCTTCTCTTCTCTCAAGCTAAGTAAATGCATAAAATTGCCTGTTTCCCTCTGAACATTGCTTCAGCTTCATTAGTTTGGATTCGGTTAACAGACTTCTTCTTTCTATCAGGGCTCAGGCTCTCCTGATTACAAAATCATTGTCCGTACCTCCAGGCTACTTAGGAGAACAATGTTAACAGAGCATTTCTAGGCAACTTAAGCTCCTTTAAAGGGTTGCCGCTATCCAGTTTTTTTCTATAACTTAATGCAAAGCTCAATGGTTTGAAACGTGTGATGCTACTCCAATCCCACATATAATGTGGAGTGAGACACTCCGTGTGAATTCAGATTCCTCTCAGCTAAGCTTCTGGTTACAAATGAAACATTTGTAACTTATAGTTTAAGGCTCCCACTGACGGAAATCTGAATTTGAGCAGATGAATTTAAAAGTATTTTCATAATCTTAACAATGTCATAATATATATCTGGACAGACATAAAGCTGGTTTTTAGTAGACAGCTCAATTAGGCCTATGCTGCGCCTGCCTTCTTCTGCAAATTGCTAGTCTCGTATGATGTCAGGTATTAGGAGGAAAGACCACATTTATTTTGTCTATTTATCTTTTTTTCTGAATCAATTTTTGTAGCAAAAGTGAAACTTTTGAGCTGTACTTTTGAACAGTATATCATTAAAAAAAAAAAAAAAAAAACTGATCAACCAAAATCAAAACTTGATGCATACAGAGCCTTTCTATTCACCTTGGGACATTATATTAAATGCATACAGGTGTAATTGCTGTGTTTTAAATCAAATTACAATCCACCATATTTTGTCCAAAACATAGTGTAATTGTAATATGTTTCCTAAGCCAACGGAATTTCCATTTGTAGATAAGTAAAAGTTGTGTATTTGCTATTTATTTATCTCAAGGGCTGTTTGCATGGGCATGGAGAGTAGGGTTGGGTCCCTGGCCACAAATCACTGTAAGGATTTTACGTGTCTGGATTCACAATGAAAATTCCTTTCTTGGAGAGGGTGGTATGTTACCAAGGATAAGCAAATCTGTGAGGCATGTCAGTGGATTGAAGGACTTTGACACTAATAATTAGCTCGACATTATGTCTTTTTCTGTCATCTACATTGCCATTTGTAAATATGAAAAAGTTGTGTGTTTGGTCTTTAATTACTTTTTTTTTGGGGGGGAGGCTCTGGTTCAGAGAGAAGGAGGGTGGTTTGTTAACAGGGTTAAGCTTACATGTAAGATAGGCTTGTCTGTTGGTTGAAAACCTTTGTTACTAATGAATAGCCCAACATTTTGTATGCTTATCCTAAACCTTCACAATATATTGTAATGATAGCATGCTACTGCCACTGTCTATTAGAATAAACAACCCTAAAGGCAAGGAGGTTTCTCTAGTTCACTCTGCAGGTCATATGAAACTGCAGTCATTTGGTAAACCACAGTGTTCTGCAGCAGGTTTAACAGAAGTCTATTACCTCTATCATTTTTTGCCATTTGTAATAGAAATGATCAGTTGGATTGCCATTTTCAGATGATCACCATGTTAACTGGTAAATCACCAATTAGCCTAATCTGTCACTCTATAGTGTGAAAGATAGCATTTATCACATTTAAATTGGAGTACGCCATGGACCAGAATATAGATCAGTGATGTTTGTTTCCTAAACTCAGAATTTTCACTTTACATAAAAGGGAAGACAACCTTTTTAAAGTAAACATTAAAAAAAAAGTGCAGCACTGCCCCCTTAATTTTCGATTGCCTAGGTAATCAAGAATGCATTGGAGTGTACAGCCTCCCGGGATACCTACGTCATGCATCCCGAGAGGCTCTTGGCTGCTACTTCTGCGCATGCCTGAGCATCTCAATCTTTCATCAATATGGAAATAATTACTAATCTCATGCATGTGCAGCGAGATCAGCAAGTTTTGTCCCGATCTATGTCACCTGATCTCTCTACTTCCACTTTAAGTGACAACTAGTGGCTGCAATAAAAGTCTATATGAATGGATAGAAACATTTGGTATCAGTTATTCTGTTCAAGTGAATCAAGTATGGTATTGTGAGATATAAATTTTCTTTGCTACTTGATAAGTAGTTTTTGTGTGTTTTATTTCAAACATTTATCAAAAAGATAGAACAAAACACTTTCAATATTATATTTAAAAGACCAAAAAAGAGTAAATAATAGAAGTTCATTGTCAAGGTTTATACAGCCACCTGATTAGAGTTTTAGAACCTTATAAGTTAGTCTGTTTTTCTCGGTAGCATACTGCGTTATAAAGAACAGTTTGCATCAATTGAAAAGTGCCCATTGGCTATGTATTACAACATCAAATGCACATCTGCATCTTTGTGTTAGCTGCAAGAAAACATGGCAGGGACTTCTAAATTAGAATGTTGATGCATGGCTGAACATACATTCCTTTGAAGCTCCTGTGGCATCTCGGAACACTAGCAAGTGTAACTATGTTTGGGGTGAAAATATTTCAGAGCTGTTAAGGTTTATAGTACATTTCCTCATCTAATATTCTGAGTTCAGTTTATGTACTCCTTGTGGGCAATAAACATAGCAAGCTCTTTTAAGCTACTCCAGAAACGCTGCTTTATATGCCCTGATTATAAATTCAGCAACATAACCCACGCTGAACCGTTTATCTTATGTACTTATTCCACCAACATTCAAACTGACAAGTCTACTATTTCCAGTGTTTCTTTTCATATTTTAATGTATGCTTTTCTCAGATAACGTGCAGACATCACGAAACTTTACATGGGTTTTGATTTCCAACATAAAGTAAGGGGCAGATTTACAGCATATGTACTCAGCCATTCATTTTTTCCTGCATCTTTGAAGAAGACTTCAAACCCTGCGAAAATATAACCCAAATACAAGTTTGCTTTGCAGTCTGTACAAACACGTTTAAGATGCTGTATGTCAGGAAAAGATGCGTGCTGGCTTAATTGAAGCTTTAACTATATATGGAGCTAGTGGCAGAATAGAATGTAGAGATCTCAATGGAAAATAACATTTGGTATGATGAAAAACAACATAAGAGGAAACTAAAATATATTGTAGAAAGAAATATTTCTTATTTTGAAACTGGTTGTAGCTCTTTGATAAATGCACAAAGCTATTGCAACTAGATTGATATTTAAACACCAAAAATTTGCTTGCATCAGCATATAGTTTTGTACAGCAATCCCTGGCAGAAAATGTATTCAATTGACCCTAGTAACCAATTGAATGCTAACTTTTATTTTTAGACTTGAACAGGCGATATCACAGTTGAAAAGGGATCAGTTGGTTGATATGTATACTGGTGCTTATATTTGTTTTTGCAAACTTTAGTTGGGCCTGAATGTTTTTCTTTGTAAGAAAAGCCTTTCTTTTTTGCAACACCTTTGCATCACCAAACAAAATACTGTTTCCACAGTGAAGCACTGGTGGCAATATCATGTTTGGGTTTTTTTTTCTTCAGCTGTAACTGGTTCTTTTTTCAGGGTGGAAGGAATTATGAACAGTTCCAATTATCAGTCACTTTTAGCCCAAAACCCACAGGTGTCTGCTAAAAAGCTTAAAAAGAATTTTACCTTTTAGCAAGACAATGACTTACAAGACAATACATCCAAATGAAAAAAAGAATGGCTTCACCAGAGGAAAATTAACGTTTTGGAATGACCCAGCCAGAGCCCAGACCTAAATTTAATAGAAAATCCAAGGGGGACCTGAGCAGAGCTATGCCCAAAAAATGGCATTGCAATTTGACATATTTAAAGTGCGCAAATATTTCCAAGTCAAGTTTCCATGCTGATAGACTTCTACCCAAGAAGACTAAATGCTGTAATTAAAAAAAAGGAGCTTCAACAAAGGACTAGTTTATGGGTGTGCATACTTATGCAACCAGCTTATTGTATATATTTTATTTTTTACCGTAACAGATCAATGGAAAGGGACCTTTGGAGGGTTTTGTAAGATTACTGTTACAGGAAGATATCTGATCTTTCTGCATCCTATTGAAATCTCCACGTCTAGGGACTCCAGGGCGTGGAAGAATCTCATCAATAAATTCCAAAAACATTGAAATGGAGATAGTCTCATTGCCAAGAAACTGAAATAAGTTCTCGAATTGTAAATTAGTGGGCAACAAAAAGGAGCCTTTGCGGACCACTAGATGATGTGGATGTCCCCATTTATAGGTAGCATTATGATAATGGATGTGGTCAAGGAAAGGATGCATTTGTAAAGTCCCCCGGATAAAAATGTTAACAAACCAATCTGTGCGCCATTAAAATCAAATGGGCATTTAAGCCATACTTTTAACAATTCTTTTTAACAACATTTCTTCTTAACAACATTTCTTCTGTACTCGGACTGAGCCTCGGACCCAATGAGCTCTATCGATCTCCATTGCCACTGTCCAAGGTTCTTTCAATAACATTACAGCCATAAAAGTAGCTTTTAGTTTCACTCTGGTAGTTGTTTCTGAAAAGCCTTTAATACTAATCTTGTTTCAGCGATTGAGATTTTAATGGTCTGCAAGATGTAATGCTATTATAGTTAGATGCTGCTGAACACTTTTCTGAGTTTGTTCCAAACTCTGAAGCCAAGCTTGAATTTGCATAAAAGAATCCTTGCATATGGCTTTAAAGTGTAATTATTTGGTGGTCTACTTCTTCCAGCTCAACTTAAAGTCCACTTACAATTCAGGTAGCCAATACATCTAAATAGTGGGTAAAATGCTAAGGATTGCCTACAGATCAAAACCATATTGAATTCCTGCAGAACTCGGCAGGGAAGGGTTATGGGGATCGGAAGCCTGCTGTTTAGGCTGTATGAACTGTTCAGATGGTAAGGGAGACCCCTTCCTGGCTCCTTGTACCTTAATCTTACCCAGCTCAAGTGTCTCTGGCAGGACTTCTCATTGCTTGGAGCGCATGGGCATTATGTTAGATGCAGCTTTAGCAAGACCATGGGTCACAACCTGCTGGAAGTTTTGCTGGAGACCTACATGGGGACCTCGGCGATTGCACTGATGTGCTGTCAGATCCTAGAATCATGGGAGCTGCTAAAGACTACCTCTCACCAGTCTCGTCAAACCACCCCCCACCCTCCCAAGTTTATATTTCCTAAGTATAGGTGTCAGGAAAGGCAAAAATGGGCAAATCATAACTATCCTTCACTTTGAGTGCACAGTTATGCTTTTACAACCCTACCATTGCCTACAAGCCCTATACTAATTTATAGCTCTTGTAACCTTACTCTTTTATATTGTAATGGACTGGTTTATCCATAAGTCCACTTTTAAGCCAGTTGCCCCAAGTTCAAACGCCAGGCATTGGTTACTATTGGTTTGGCCTGCTGAAATTTCATTGTGACCCCTGACCCTTGAACATAGCTTTGACCCAAAGGAACTTCTACCACTACCATTACCATGTAGCACTACCTTGATTTCAGTAACTGTAGAAGAATTGTGCTGTTGGTTTGGCGCTGCGGAGCATGTACATTTTTAATTTTGTCAATGAGTTAAACAAAGTTTATTTAAGCCTTCTACAAAGCACGGTGGAATCTAAAAATATATAGCTAATATCTTTATGATTGTTTGGAGTCTGTTTTATCATTGTGCAAGTACATCCTTTTGTATTTTTCTGTAAATAATCCATCAGTTTCATGTGACAGGATATGGAATGAACTTTAAAATATATGACAGAAAATAAAAGTGCATTGTGTTCAGTGAATTAATGCTTGCTTTGATAGTGGAACATTGAAAGCACTCAAAATATTAAAATATATATTCACACAAATAACAAGTAAAAAGTATCTACCTCTCATCAGGTTGTAGTACAGGATACTGAAAGTCACTTTCTGGAAGGTTAAAAAGTAATGAAGGCTTCCTTTGAATGAAAACCTGGCTAAAATATCTTTATCACCTTATACTTTTAGGGGTGTCTGATGCCTTGTTCCCCTCTGAGCTCTATTATTGTATATATAAATTGTAAAACTTGATTAACATTTGGGTGTCTTGGATAAAAATATTGATAAGTACACCCCTGTGTTTGCCATAGAAAAACTATAATAATCTATAAAAACATAAGTAATCTAAGAAAACTTTCAGTGTAAAAGTGAAACATCCTCTAGAAAAGCATACCAGTTTAGAAACATTTAGGTTTAGAGTGATTTGCCACATAACTATTGGTAGAGTAGTAGAAGGAGGATGTGATAATAGTAGGATCTTGATTAGATAAGTAGTTGCTGGGTGAATGATTTCCAAGGTGCTCACTATAGTAGAAGAGCTATATGTGGTTCCTTGTATTTATAAAGTGAAGCAAGGACGTAAAGGATTAAAGATTAAATAAGGGTCCTCAAATTCAGTCCTCGAGGGCCACATACAGGTCAGATTCTGGTACAAACTGATCGTTTTCTAACTTTTCATAAGCCATTCCTTACTTTATTTGATGTTGTCTATTAGAGTAATAGTAAATCTATATGTAGATCCTGGCCTTAGTTGGGGACTCCTGGTCTGGATCAACTTTTTTCAAAAACATACAAAGACCTTTAACCTTAAGAATTCAAAGGGGTTCCTTCAGCATAAATTAAAACACATAGAGAAGGTCTGAGCTAGAGGTGAGTAGAACAAAAAAGAGGCAAAACAACTTTAGTGGTAATGATCAAGAAACTAGTTGGAGTTGGAATTCGAGACTGGAATTTTGATTTTTTTTTTAAATTATTAGTAATATTTTTGGGTAAAAATCTCTACAAGGTGTGTCCATAACCAGTTTTATGGATATTGGACAGCATAGTGTCAGTCTGAATCCATTTTTCTGTTATGTTCATGTCTAATTGTGCTGAAAAAACACATTTTGTCCACAATAGGAAGAAACATAACTGTGTATTAATGGAACTAATTTCTGAGCTAACAATATAGAAAGTACACAATACAGAAAGAGTACGATAAGTACACAATATAGAAGTGGTACGATAAGTGATCTTTGTATCCCTAAAACAGGAATTGTGGTAATGGCTGGATCACCAGGTAAAAACAGGGGAAAGTCTTTAAAAAACTCAGCACCTCCACCACATCTAAGCACTTTGAAACTGCTATTTTCTAGTTTTAGTCATAGTTTAAGGGTAGGTTTAAATACATTTTAAAATGTTTTAAATGTGTTAATCTGGGATCATTTAGACTACCTACATGGACAGATGCATACTGTTTTTACATTTTTGGATATATTTATAAAGCAGTTACTGTATCATTCAGCAAACATTCACTGTAGATATATTTTCCTAGTTTTATGAGTTAACCAACAGCAATGTTTATAGACTTACACACTGATCTTTTTCCATTGCTGTCTTTTTCTTTGTAAATAAAATGTGTATGCAACAGAACAAGTACAGCACCCCAAGAGAAATTGTATTCTTTGTTTGTTTGTTACAATTTGTAATATCGGGATTGATGCCTTTAAATTTGAATTTTGTTTAAGAATTCTAAAGAAAACAAAATGTATCTTTCAATCAAGTTTATCCTTTCATTTGAAACCCAGATTACTAAACTGAAGTCATCCTATTTTAGATTTATAGAGAAGAATCAAATCACTAGAGAAGATAATTAAGCTGGGAGAAGTTGATGGGACAAGAAGATTATGTCCAACAACAAGATATCTGGATACAGTCTCAGAAAGTATGAGTTTGTCCCTATAATACATGGAGACCTAGCCGCTTGATCTTGGTAGGGGAATTAGACAGTAAGCCCCTAAAACTTGCTATTTCTGTAAAACTTTAGTGCCCTATGTTAACTGATTTTAACCATTTGTGGTCCAACTGTACCCACAAACTGTGAAAGAAAAAATGTTTGGGTAAAATTTTCCACCTTGATGAACCTTGAATTCCTTAATGGACATCTACATATATTGCATAATGTTACCTGCTTGCACCTGTACAATTCTCCACATATTATTAACTCTGTCTTTGACAATGCCTTCACAAATATATAAAGAAACATTTTTGATGCTTATTGTATCCCAACTCTACACCAACTCTACATCCAATATTTTCAATGGGGGCAGGAATAATGTATATTTCTGTATAAAATGAATTTATATTGGAAAAAATGCTTCTAAATCAAATATGAAGAATGTATTTTTATGTTTTTGATGGAAAAATATTGCTATGGCTGGCCTTTCAAGACCTTTCTATTTAATTAACTAAACTAATTTAATTAACTGAGCTAGGTTAAGGTTTGGTCAGCACCAGAAAGAGAAAAACAGCAAAAGGTTAGCCTGTGCATGTGATTGGATTTTTAGCCTCCTATCACTCCACTTAAAATGCTTCTGTCTGAGATTTTCCCAGACTTCCTGTCTGGTGCCTTTCTTCCATATAGGTATTAAAACAGCAAAAATAAATATGTGCTTTTCTATACATATAGAAAATAGGATTGGGATTTTTTATTTTGTAAAAAGTAGTAAAACAAACATCATAATGATAGTTTTAGAACACAAGAAGCTCTATAAAGCAGGGAATCACACATTCCATCCTGGGAATCAAATATTGCCATTAAACACATGGACTTGAGGGGCTGTTTGAGGGAATTTCTGATTATCTGTTTTAAATAGAGCTCAATAACAGTAATACATGGTAAGATGTATGAGAGGCACTAATATCACTGTGTTGGGATCATAAAGCCATTAAATTGGTTGGATTTGTTTAAAACACAAGCTGTTATCCAAATAGTGGAAATATATTTATTATAGTTTTCACCTATGAGTCACTGTTTTCAGCCAATTTTAAGTTAGAAAATTTTGCGAATGCTTGGTAAATATATGAATCTTGAGTGAAAACATTGGTATATAGCTCCCTATGTCATATTCTAAACTTACCCATTGTGCAACACTTGTGTTTTCCAGCTATTAAATGACTAAATCCGTTTTACATGATACATTCAAAATTCCTTTAACAATAGCTAAAGATAGAAATCAAAACGTATTTTGCTTTTTCTGAAGTATTATAATACGATCCAACTTCTTTTATCTTCTAAACCAACATGAGATAAAGCAATGTATTCTAAAGTCCAACAAGCTACAATCAGAAAATGCTGAAAATATTTAGGATAAAACCCTTTTTAAAAGCCTTTTAGTCAATGCTGAATTGTAGTACTCTTCAGAGGACACACAGGGATAATTAAATGTTATTCATGAAATTAAGTTGAATTCAATTTAATGAGCTAATGAACCTCTTTATTTTCTGTGGGGAAAGCAGTTACCTGTTTTAGACTGTAACTTGAGGCCAGGGTGCATTGGTGACTTGAATGTTTGGCTGATAGGAGATTTAACCACTTCCCGACAAAGATGTAATTAGCAATATGTCTTTTCCAATGTTCTGCAAATGAGGTGACTGCCAACAGATGGTTAATCTCTCAGTAGTAAAAGATTAAAAATTGTCCATTGTAGCACCAGCCTGAGGAAGTGTATTGTTAATAAACATAGGTGGATCATAAAATTGCACTGCAGCTAACCTAAAATGTTTTTATGTGGAATTAAATTAAAATTGCCTTCACAGTTAAAAATCAAAACTTGTAATGTATACATAAATCATTGCTTACTTGCTTAGTATTTTTTTTTTTTTCAATTTTGCAGGCGCTAACCAGTACACTTCAATTTTGCCTATAATCTGGTTTTTCAGGAATTCGCCTATTGGTAATTCTTGAATAGCCTTCTTTTACACATTTAAAGTCTGTTGACTGTAAAAAAGCAGTGTTATATTGTTTTTTCATAGCCACATCTGATTCAAACCTCAGCTGGTGATTTTTTTTTAAACTTTAACTCTGTTAACCTTATTTTATTCTGGACAGCTTGGTCTGCATGTAAATTTGGAAACTAAAAATAAAGGCACAGGGCATGAAAAAAATATTAATAATAATAATTAATATACCAAATACTAATATTACATATATAAACCAATTTTAAACTTTGATTGCCCCCTCAAATAACATATATATACATACATATATATATATATATATATATGACCTAAAGCACACAATGCAACCATCACTGCAACACAGTAATCAACAGAATAAATACAATGAACATTAATTATTACATCCTGGGTGTGTTATTTTTAAAAAATTTATTTCGGAGTGAGAAAAAAAAATGAAATCATATGGGCTAAGTCTGTATATGGTAAAGTATTTTTTTTTAGTTGATTATAATGGGTCTTTCGTTCCAATATGATATTTTGTGTAATATGTTGGTCACCAGTAGATGGCCTTGTCCCCTCATGTAAAGTGTGAAGGAAAATGATGTTTCTTGTCTGTGATGACAAGAGTTTGTTATGCACCTTACATGAACACACAGTGCCATCTACTGGTGTGACACAAAAATAAACCAAGAATTTTTCTAATGATATTTTCAGGAAAAAAGTTATCAGTTTGTAATACAATTTATTTCGGACTTTCTGACTAGCTGCAAACAGCTCTGAGTAAGTATAGAACCCTTTTAGGAGATACAAAAACAAATAAGTAAACCACATCTAAAGACAACCTTATGAGGTTATTTCTATTCACTTTTATAACTGCATACCTCAGGTAAGTATGTACTAAATTACAGATCATCTAACCCAACGAATGTTTTTATACAATACATAAAAAAAGAACTTTTATCACACTTATAATAAATGTTGTCACTTTCCTTACATGCTATGTATTGGTTAACCCATTTAATATAAAATCCTTATTATATCTATATATATAAATCCTTATTATATGATAGTAAGTATTACAATGGAAGAAGCAGATGCTAATCTGTAAAAAAAAGTGTTACAAAAATATGTAGATATATCTATAACACTAGAATAACGGTATCTTCAAGCTTCTGATTCTGAAAATTACTTTGCCCAATTATACCTCTTTACACAAGCATTTGCTAATACTGAAATTATTAAAGAGAGTACAGGTCCTTGTTTGAGATCGTTATTTTTGATCAGTTTTGTATATTGTCTGTTTTTGTGCTTCTTGTGGAGATAACATAGTTCTTTGATAATAAATAAAACATTGTAAATTTCATACATATTTCCCTGTGGTATGCTATTTAATAAGTGAACAAGAAAACCCCACTAACTGGACTATAGGTGTGATCTATTGAACATTTCTGTTCAGCATTCTTCAGAATTAACATGCTGGCTCAGGCTATACAATTATGCAACGAGGGTCCTTGCTACAGAGTTGTATTGGTAAGGTCTGATCAAAGGGTGAAAGTGGGCTGACGAAATGTTTCCCCTTGCATGCGGCAGACTGATAATGCCAACTCGGGAAATTCTCTTCATGGGGTCTAAGGACATATTTAAAATAAAAAAAAAAATGTGCTGTTTTGGCAACAAAATATTGTTGATCGTATAATGTGACATTTTCTAAGTCCAAATAATGTGGACTTCCAAATTAAACCTGAAAAACAGCAAAGCCAGCAATGACAGGAATGATACACAAGGTAGACTTCTTTAATTTGTAATATCACATACATGTTAGCATAAGTACAGTAACAGTGGAGGAAAAAAGAAAAAAGAGGGGCGTAGAGTGTATTGTGTTAGAGAAATAATATTTTATTTCCAATCATTTACCATAATTGTGAATAGATTAATAACATCAGTAGTTTTTCAATTATTGTCAATAAACGAATAATGAAATATTAAGTGCTGTAAGTTTCAATCACAAGGACCCGATGCATTTCACAAATAGGGTGTTCTGCTTCTTCAGGGAAAGAGTTCTGTTCAACTTTTCTGATGTAGCACTAGTGTATACTAGGACCAAGTTCCACAGAGCAAATACCTCAATGGTAGAGTAAATGCCATCTACTTACGCTAGTATAAGTTGATCCGAGTATAAGCCGTGGTACCTATTTTTACCTTGGCAAAAAGGAAAAATTGATGACTCGAGTATAAGCCAAGTGTGGGAAATGTTGCAGCTACTGGCAAGGAACTTTACAGTTCCAGATCAACAACAGCCATAATAGGCTAAAAAAATACGATAGTGAGAATTTAGTGGTTAGGTAGGTAAACTACTTACCGTACCTAACTACTAAATTCTCTTTAACCTCCCTGGCGGTAAGATTCTGTCCGGAAAAAGTGGCTGAAAGCGGTACAAAGCGCTACTGCATTCAGCCACTGTAGTAGTGTCAGTGTAGTGCAGGTAGGGCTGTAGGGATAGCTGTGGGGTAAAGCAGTAGTATTCTGATGCCATACAATGTTGTATGACAATCAGATTGCACTGTAACGGTATTTACTACTGTTCCCACTTTTGAATTTGGTGCCAGAGTTACACCAGCGTGTAGCAGCCCTAACTCTGGCAAACCCCCGCCGTCTTTCCAGCTTTTGTGGCCAGCGTATTTTTGCCACAGCCTGATGACATTGTCATCAGGGGACAGAAAGTGCTGGACTGGGCTGCCCCATCAGTCAGAGGACGCCGCGGGAGTGCAGGGAAAAGGTAGAAGACTGTTTGCGGGGGCAGGAGCGGGAATCGGCTGGCAGAGGGTGCTTTTCTGGAGGGAACCATGCACCTGACTGGAGTATAAGCGGAGGGTGACTTTTTTAGCACATTTTGGGTGCTGAAAAAGTCGGCCTATAGTCAGGTATATACAGTAGAGTTTTGACATTAACCAAGGTTAACTAAAATCTTTTATATACACCCTGTAGCGTAGGAAGGATTTTAAGACCACCTTATACCAAGAATGCATATGAGACAGTAGCCATGCACTGAATTTCACTTTTATTGAAACGGTAGTATTAATATTAGATGTACTAATGTTCTGTAGAAGATCCACCTATAGGTTCATCAAAAAATATGATGAAATATGAGAAAATATGATGAGGCATGGAATGTACTCTGCTGCCTTCCTTGAGTGGGGGAGTCTTGTACTCTGTTAGCCACTGATAAATGTAGAAAGTTTATAATTCCAGTGATACTTTTATTGGCTTTTATTATACAAGCTACAACAGCAACATTGTTGTTGTTGTTTTTTGCAGATGTATGTATCATTGTTCTTTCTTTTAAATCTGTGTATAGATTCATGAGTTTTTAATAATTTAAAATAACTTAGGCCAATGAAAAATATCACTACGAACTTTAAACTTTCTGCCTTGATTGAAGATTTGTTTCCCAGCATGCTTTACAGGCTCCCGATTGACTTGACTGTAAATGTCAGGTGGTGCCTATTTTTCGACAAAGACAGTAAATGCGCATAATGCCAGCAGTATTTTTGAAAAGTGGAGGGATATTCTTTCAGCTGACATTTCTTTGAAAGTTTATTCTGACAAGATCTATGCACTGCATTCCATCTCTTACTCAGACAGTAGTATTAGTGGAAGAGATTTCAATGTCAAATGACAGGTCTCCTTTAAAATGTCTCATTAATATTTGGGGACAAAAGTTTCCCTCAAGCATGCTATGGGGACATCTATTGCAGGAATTTTGAAATATAGATAGGAGGTATAGCTGAGGGAACCAGGTAGATCTGCTTACACAAGGGCATCTTGGGAATATTAGCAACCGTGTTTCATTTTGACCCAACATCTGTGTAGAGTCAGATTTTGTTGGAATCATGAGTATGTCCAAAATCTTATGGTCTCCTGGCACTCAATAGCCTTCATCTTAATCCCAGACCATTCGTCCAAACACTTCTACAGCCATCAATAGATTTAAGCTGTTTTTAATGCCTTCCTTGAACTTGCCTTGTCTCTTGTCAGCCAGCCAGAAGCTTTTTTTATCAAGAGCAACATTCAAAGAGTCTGCCCTGCAGCCATCCCAGAGTGCACTTCTTTGTCAGAATCCTAATGACGATTCATATACATAAGAGACAATCTCCAGCTGGAAATCTGAAGAGCTCCTGGGTGTGTATACAGTTCCTTGACCTGAGAACTAGTACTATATTTTGATCTAGGGGATACAGACTCCCAACATGTACAATTCTAACCTATCTCCTGCAGTAAAAGTGCCAGCTTAACCACCGCTATTGGAACATAAAATGCTTTGAATGGCCTAGCAGGGTCAAAAATTATGTTGTTTTTTTTGCAAACTTTAAAATAAAGCATGTTTCAATTGAAGGATTAAGTATCTGCACAGCATGAATTAAACTAAGCCAGATAATGTATCTGAAATGTGAAAAAAATCATGTTGATTTTAGAACCCCTCAGACGGCTGCAAAGTTCACAAATATACCAATATTGCAACATGTTTGCAGAGCACTGCAGATCATTGCTTTAGTGATTGTAATGTTCTGCAGATCTAGAGTGTTGTAACAATAGTAGCCAGACTGTAAAAGAAATGATATGAAGCATACCAGCACACCTTTCTGTTTGGCTGTGATCAAACTTTATCAAACCCATTAGGTTGGCACCACTGGTATGTTGTCTTTCTATAGCCAGTTGCCAGACACCTGGGCCAGCTCACATATAAATAGCCTATAAATTGCAAATAAGCTATGCAAATGCAGAACTTTGATTTCCCTAGTTTGTCACAAATACTCTACAATAGTAATTTCTAT
Source organism: Pyxicephalus adspersus (assembly GCF_032062135.1). Classification (NCBI taxonomy): domain Eukaryota; kingdom Metazoa; phylum Chordata; class Amphibia; order Anura; family Pyxicephalidae; genus Pyxicephalus; species Pyxicephalus adspersus. The sequence continues at coordinate 29,816,466 of NC_092865.1, read as the reverse complement.
TTTATCAGTTCTTTCTTGACATCTCTGTACAGATAAATAACGGCATGACAGAGGTTCCAACCCTGTGTTTTGTGACAGTATATGTCCCCACAGCTTTCACATCACTTCCTGTACCAAGTGAGGGGAAACATCTATAGTGGGGGACAGACTGCAAGTAAATCTAACAGGGGTTCTATGTGTTATCAAGTAGGAACGAGAGGGGGAATTTCAAACTTTTCACCTGCAATGAAAATGCAATTGAGGAATCCATTGTCTGTTCCCAGGTGTGTTGCAAAGCAAACTGAAAATGTGCAACCACACCCTGCAACACAGCTCAGCTCCCCTTCCCTAGATAACCTACAGACTGGGAGTTTGTTTCTTATTCTGAGTTTTGCTCTTCATAGAGGTTGGGAGAGTATGATGAGGAGTAGTCAGAGATTTGTATACATACAAAATAAAAGCAGAATTCAAACCAGATTAGTTTTGTAAGAAAGAAGAGACTTGAAGTTATTATCTGAAAATTACGGCTGCTTTTATCATCTCTGCTAGGAGCTTCTCAGTGCTGCTGCTGTCTCATAGCACAAGGCAGAAACCACCAATATTGCACAGCACAGGCTTCTCATTTTCATATAATACTCCTTACTGTAATTACATAGTTCTCCAGTACTTCGTTGTACCTACCACAGTTTAGAGCAAGAAAATTATATAGAAGTACATAGAGCCTGCGGTCCTAATCCAGGGACTGTTCTGTATTTTTCACAATTTATGGTAAACAATTTTATACCACATTTATATATACAACATGGATTCAACATTTATCCAGAGATTCCCCATTCCCTCTAAACAAATTGGAACATTAGTTACATCTTTGCTAATCCCATTTTTCTTTTAAATTTATATGACGTGGGTCCCGTCATACAATGCACTCAATTTTCTGCAAACACTGACCATAAAAAAATTCCCTCTACTTGCTTCATAAAAAGAAAATCATAATGAAATCCTCAAAAAAAATTTTATTCTAATAACTGAAGTAACCAACACGGACAACCCCACCCAGCTACCTTTGTAGCAGAGATGCATTTTGCTGCAGTGTTTAACTCCATAGCAATCTGACCAGTCCAGTGAGCTCTCGTTGACTTCAGTGATAGTGTTCCAACAAAACAGAACTAATCTGCAAGCTGCAACTGGGTACAGAAGCTCTTGCCATAATGTACAGCATACTTTACCATTATGGTAGATTAACCTCCAAGATTGCTCCTTTTGTGATGACAGATCCATGTGCACAGTCACTGCCATCTGCGTAGCCTCTTACATCATCCTGGCACTGTCTTACTCTTGGCAACTTACAGACAGAGCCAATTTGGGGAGGGGGCATAAAACTGAGTTCCCATCTTCTCCAGAGCCTTAACTGACAGAATGGCAGAAGGTACAAGCAGTTGCACTGCTGTGCATTTGGGACTCCACTTCATAATTGACCAGGAACCATTTTGCTTACAGATACCAGAAATAGACTGAAAGTGTACACTGTGGCAGTGTATAATAAAATAGCCCCTATGAGAGATGACCTAAGCACTGTTTTATTTTTTTTAAGTGTTTAGAGTCCTTTATTAAACAACATAAATAATTTCCATTTTTTACTTATTATGAACAAGCAAGTAAGTTTATTTTACTGCAGTAGTTGCCTTCTATAGTTCCCTTTTAAGTCTAGGAGAAGTCACTGTGCCAATATGGCCAAAGTCAGAGATTATTTCAGGCCTGGGGGTGTGCACAAAAGAACAGGTCTTTGTAATGTAATGAATCATATGGATGGGGGTGTACAATTTTAGATTATTTTAGGGTGGAACATGGATTAGAGTAGACAAAGATTACCTTTCTTTTTTAAATGCACCAGATAGTTCTCACACATTACAAAAACATTTTTTATAGTATATTTTTTTTTTATTCTCAAAGTGCCCTGAAACTGTAAATGTTGAGTACTGACCCCATACAAAACTTCAGGCTATGCATTTACCGTTTGTTGTCTGCATTGTCAGCTTGTTTGTATGGGTGCTAACAAGTGTAGTGTGAAGGAGGCTTGTAAATCTTTTGTATGACAAAATGCGCTTTTGTGCAAAAAAAAAAAAACTTTCATGCTTTTAACTACTATTTTCATGCTTATTTGTTAATGTTTTTTTTCTGCTTATGGTTTTTATTCTGTATTTAGAGTTTATCTGCTGAAACACATCAATGAACATAAAGTTATGTCTCACTGTAAAACAGAATTGACCAAGACAAAGATTATTGGATTTTTATGTTGCTGATAAAAAGCTGCTGCTTAGGGTTTACATAATCCTATATTACATTAGAGTTCTATATGGCCAACTTACCTTCATTATAGTTCTCGCAATTTATGCATCTAAATATAACAACAAAATGTAATATATGACAGCTTACAAACCACTTCTTACATGTAGTTACTGCATTAGTTTTTTTTTTTTTTTACTTATTTTTGCCTTTAATTTTATCAAGGTTCCTGCTGGTAACACACTTCTAATGCTAGCGTGACAACACTGGTTTATTTTACTATATGCATGGAGAAGCAGTATTATCAACCCCAGTTGATGTCCGGATTTGGACTAAAAACATTTCTGCCTATCCTCATCTCCACAAAATAATTAAAAGAATATTCTGTTGTGCACAGAAATTAGCTGGATAGGCTTATAGCATTGTTTGAGATTTCAATATACTACACAAGTGTCATATGTGGGTTGCCCATAGATCTGTTTTGTACATTGGGCCCCTGGGTTTGTCCGAACAGGACCCACCAGGGACAGACCAAGAATATTAGCCCATTCACCTGCCAGTGGCATCATGACTATAGATATTTTCTGTACTTGTCTTTAGTGTGAAAACAAAAGGCTTCCACATCTAAGAACTGGTAAGCTGCTACACATTACATTTTTGTTTTTGGGTTTTATATTCTAGTTTACTTCATATCATTTAAGTACTTTTTATTTATGGTACACAACATACAACATTCCAGAATAGAATTATTATTTAAACTAGAACTTCTAGTTCCTGAACATCTGTAGGACGGCAGGTTGCCTGTTGTGCACTGTTCATTTACCTCTCTTTAAATGAAGAAAAAGGATATAACGGGAGAACCCAACAGAGCAGATAACGAGTGAAAAGACTGATGAATCTGGATTAAGAATAACAGAGTAGGGATAAAATCCTGTCAATGAACTGACACTTCACTTCTCTGTCCATTGTCTAATTATCACAAGGGTAATACAGAAGCAACATGGATGATCACATAAAGGCGGTGAAACACAACTTTCAAGCCTTAGAGACAAAGCCTTTTGTGACAATGCCGTGCCTTCAATCCAGACATTAGAGAGAAGGCAGTGGAGAAGAGAGGAAAAATAGGAGCTCACTCATGGACAGCTTACTGAGGATACTGCAAAGATTATGCTAATCTTCTCTTCATTGTCCTCTGCAAAATGTTTTCATACCATGTCTTTTATCTGTGCTAGAAAGGATGCACAACCTCTCAACTCTGTGACAGGGAACACTTTCTGTGTGGTTTCTGCGTAATTAACACCAGCACTAGACCTTTTCTTTCTCTTCACAACTCCAGCTTATGGCCTTTTAAAGGTACCCACAGGGGAGTGTTTGTCGTTCTTTGCTTGTGGCCTAACTGATTGCCACAGCTTTGACTCACTTACAAGTCCCATCTGTTAGCAGCAGAGGGATCAGAACCCTTTGTAACTTACTCTGTCTTAGCGAATCTAATTAGAATTAGTCCACACAGGTAAATGTGGTGATGTGATCTGATGGATGTAGGCTAACCTCCTGCCTTGCCCTTTATGTGATATTTACTTTCTTCTTTTTAACTGAATATTAACGTATGTCTGAGGTGTCTTCATGATTCATTTAAGTATACTGCAAGCAAATCAGGGTATTAAGGGATGACAAGAAAAGGTAACATTGCATGGAAACTTCTAACCTGATCACCTTTTTGGATGGTCTGTGCAGAAATATTTCCATTGGCACCAGCCAAGTGTGCATGTTATGCTATGTCTAGACACCCCTGTATGTTCAATCAATTCTTCATATGGATTAAATATTGAACATCTCATATTATGGCCATCTTATTGGTCATTCCTAATCTAGATAGAAACGATCATTTCTGTTGAGGAAATTGGCCAATTGCACATTGATCTGGGAACTATAATTAGAAATGGTGCCTTGTGTATCTAATTGGAAATAAGTGCCCACAAAGACACTCTACTATGACAAGTGGACATTGAGAAGACCGGTCAGTCAGTACACAGCTAACTGACTAGAATGACCAGTGTCCCCCACAGGAAATGTCACAATTATGACACATAGCAAGCAGCATTTCTCTATCAATTCTAACTGAAAGGAGCTAAGAAGAACATGAACAATACTCATCATTATATTATGCTGGATCCATAATTTACTTAACATAGGGCTGCAACACAAGTAATCGGAGGAAGAAATGTACAATGAATAACAGAATTGGGTGGTCTCATACAAGAGGTGTAAGAATCCAAAATCTGATTCATTAGATCATAAATTAAATATTGCTTTTGGACAGAAGAGCGTGGGTGATGAAACCTGTTTTGTGATTTCATGCTGCTCTTCAAGGTTCACAAAGACTGTCTTATCCATATCTTACTATCCCTATCCATCCTACTATCTATTAGAGTAGTGTTTCTCAACATTCGTAACATGGAAGAACCCTTGATATAACCTTCATTTCTTTATGGAACCCCTACTATAATTACAATATCCGAAGCTCACAGTATGTTAACCTGGTGGTCAATAGGAAGAATTCCTCTTACATTTTGGCCATTTAAAAAAATGTCACCCTCATATATAGCCAAAATGATTTTTAGTATCCATAAATCTGACCTGGGAGGAACAAACTGCTCATTCCTCAAGATAGTTCTGCCATCATCTGGAGGAACTCCAGTGTCCCATGGAACTCTGGTTTAGAAACACTGCCTTAGATTATGGCATGCAGGAAATACAAATAAAGTAAGTTATATAGGTCCAGCAGGTGATTAAAATCAATATTTATCAATATTTATTGAAAACAAAATTTTTTTTAGGCATATACATTTAAAAAAATCTAAATGATTTTTACAATATTAAAAGCCACTAAATATATTGTTATAATAGTGACTTTAAGGACCCACTTAAGACCAAGCTTTAGCATGGACATTTGTGGTTGGTTAAATAACAGTATAAGTAATAAAGTGTATTACCTTAAAACAAAAAACAAAAAAAAACTCTCTCCGTAGTCACTTTGGTTAACTTCACACAGTGATCTTTGTACTGTGTTATAAAAATCGCAAAAGTTCCATATGTCTATTGTTACCCACAAAGTAAAGTACATGAAATGCTATTTTTTGTTGAAAATCTCAATGCATGCTGGTGTATAAGAAATTGCTTGTCGGATCATGTTATTAAACCATCATACCTAGATGAAATTAATGCTTAGTGCCAGGCTTCTCTAACAACTTCACAGTGCGACACAATCACATCTGGTGTGTTTGAAACTGTGTAGAAACCAGGCAGTTGCCCACTATCGGCACTGTTCAAGATAAATAAGTGCCATGGTTACACAATGGGCCTTTGAGCTGGAATGACTGAAGTTTTTTTTTTTTTTTTTATGTATTGTTTTAAGTCAACTAATATAAGTATCTGAAGAATGTGAGCTTTTCCTTTTTACTTTAGCTTAGCTTTCAAAGCAAGATATTGATGTGGCTCACTAGAGTTACGGAAAAAAAGCAAACCTGAAGTGTGAAATTGCTACTTCCACATTGCTTAACATTTTTTCCTATAATCTGTTTAGACCACACGAAACACGTAATGCGCGGTTAGATCTTTACAAATTTCATGAAATCTTTTTCGGATATCCTAAAAATCCTTAACCGCTTGAATCTTTTGTATCCCAGTACTGGGGACTGACCCATAATCTCTTTCCCAGCTAGTGTACCAAATCTGTATCAGACCATGTCATCGACTCCAACAGCAGCTTAAATTCACCAGAGGGGAAGCAGAAAGTTAGGAAAAAAAAAAGCCACAATGCTTATGTTTCTGATGCCTGGAGGCACCAAGAGGGAGGTCAGGAATGAAGAAAAGATAGTCCAGTACAAAAAGATCAGTAAAGTTGAATCTTCTTGAAGAAAGTCTTCTGCTTTCTTCTTCATGATGCAAACAACATATAGGGTTTTTTTATATAAAAGGTTGCATGAATCAGGCTACAACATAACACCAAAAGCCTTTTTCCGTTGTACTTGTCACGAGTACTTTGTCTTACACAGCCTGTATTGCTCTTGTAAACAGAGGCAGCATCAAAGTGAGAGCAGATAAAGTCACAACAGTGGATTAAGGCCTTCTGCATGATAAATTAGCTACCTAGGGTGGGATAAACTTAATATGTGAAAGAATGTTATTGAGGAAGAATAATGTACCAAAACTCTATCAGTCTGCCCGTAATGTTCTAATCTATTAGCTGACACTGTTAAGGGCAGCGTTAGTGGTAATCAGCGAAATACCCATCTGTGTTCCCTGTCCTTGTCTTAGTTTAAAAGTAGCCTAAATTCAGTTATTGTCCCTTAGAGACCAAAATGGGATATTAGGTTGACTGAAAAGGATTGTATCACACAATAGAAATCCCAGTGTTAAAATGCAGAGGTGTCAACAGAGCTGACTAAATTTCAGCTAAGTAGAGATTAAATGGCTGTCCCAGTCATGTGAAAAGTTGTATCAATTAAATCTTTTATTTAAAGAAGTGATCAGGAACCTAAAGAAGTCCCTTGAAGTTTTAATGTGAACTTTTTTAGGATATTTTTTTTTAATTTGCCACATATGAACTTTCTAAAGACTGCAGAGCTTATTCAATAGGACAAACGGCAATATGCAAAGTGCAGTAAACTATGGCAACCTGCCCCTCTGCTCTGAGGCTAAAGTTAAATTTGCTCAAATTTTGATTTTCATTGTTGCTTTTTTTTTTCTTTGTCCCAAACATTCTACTGAAACTATAAATAAAATCTTTAATCATCAAATATGTTATATTTTATGTGACCCTGTGACTTACATTTTCAGAAGTGAAGCTGGGTGATACAAAAAACATAGAATGGATTATTTAAAATCATTTGCTATTTGCTAGCAAAAGTTTTGAATCCTGAACCAGATCTTTTCCAGGTTTGCTGGATCACCCAGCTTCACTGATGAAAGTGAACTCTTTCCAGCCTTGGAGGGCTTTAATAAATCAGGGCCTTTATCTCTATGCTTCTTTTTTTTTTTATTCAGGTAGATCATAGCTGATGGGGGAGGTTGGCATGGTGCTGTACATATCTTCCTTAAACCATCACAGCACTTTGCCTTAGTACTCAGAAGCTTGCAACATGCACTGACAATGTACAGAATGTACTTATCGACTTGGAAAAGAAACATTTGTCACCCAATTGCACAGTTTTCTGAACAAGATGCAATATTTCTGTATGGAGCAGCTAGTTGTCTAGTAAATATCTGTAACCAAAATGCAGGAAGCTCTGTTAGATGAGGAGCTTGGGGGAGTTGCAGTATGATTTAAATTATATCGAACAGTTAGGGAAGTTTATTTCTTTATCTGCTTATCTGTAGTAGGGCAGGCATTTATTATTAGTACTATTTTCATGGAAAATTCTGTAACTTATATAGGGAGGAAGGTGGCTGATCAATGTCTAGGAGTGGCTGTATATGGTCAGTATCCTTCCATAGACTGGGAAGATTTTTTGGATGAAAAGCAGAAGTAGCAACTCCCCATTTTAGCCTAATATTATCATTTTCACCACTCACGAAAATGCAATGTTTACTCTGAAAACAATTGCCCTAAAATCCTCTGATCACCCCTAAGTTATACTAAATAGCCATACAACTAGAATAAGTAAGGGTTTCCAGCAATTTTCTACATGGAAGAATCAGAGAGGTGGTGGAAGATTTGATTCTATTATTTTATGCTGTAACAAACGGATGCTTGGCTTGACATGTTGGTATGTTGGTGCGTGTTAAAATAACTTGAATGTAATTGTTACTCCTCCGATCTCCAGCCACGAAGTGCAGAGACGAGATCTACGGGGACGTCGGTACATGCGTCGGTGTGTGCGGGAGGATCGGCGGGAAATTCAAATTATTTTGTTTTGGATTCAATACAAAATAGCTGTAATGAGTCCAATACAAAGAAATATCCATATAATATATAAATATATATATATATATATATATATATATATATATATATATATATATATATAATTATAATATATATGCTACTATACAGTTACAATACGTTTAAATATTTTTTAATTTTTTTTCACAGATTTTTATGTTTTGGTATTTAAAGTTTATTAATACATTTATTAAATATCAGTGAGTTATTACTAAGAATTTCAGCCTACACTGAAAAACAAATTTCCATGCAAAAAATTGTACCGCTTTTTGCATTGAAATTTGGACAGAATTAGACCACTAGCGAGGGTTATGCCAGCAACAAACTATCATATAGATTCTACTACTTTAATGCTGACCTAAAAAAAATTTTTACTTTACAACCCTTTTATTTAAAGTTAAATTATCATTCTTTTTTTTTACAGCAATATCCTTTAAAAAATAAATAAATAAAAAGGTGAAGCCTTTCCCATTCTCTTAACTTTCTAATTCCGTCCAAATTTCCATGCAAAAAGCGTTCCTTTTTTTTTGCATGAAAATTTATTTTACATTGTAGGCTTTAATTCTTAGCCATAACTCACTGAAATATGTCCAATATTTAATAAATGTAATTAATAAACGTTAAAAAAATCACAAAAATCTGTTAAAAAAAATAAAAAAAATAGGTAAACATGTAATGTAAGTGTACAGTAGCATATATAATATATAAATAATATATATATATATATTACCGCTAGGGGGGTTATTAAAGACTGAATGGGAGCGCAGTACCTCCCAGGATACCTACGTCACACATCCCTAGAGGCTCTAGAAGGGGCATTTACGTACATTGAGGGGAAAGAGATGCCGATCTCACTTTAGCGCAGTGAGATCGGCAATTTTATTTTCCCTTTAAAGCAGGCTATGTCACCCAATCTCGCACCTGCGCAGTACAAGATCAGGTGACGTAGCCAGAAGTAGGAAGAAGACAGGGAAGAGGGTGGCACCCCGATTGAGGACTTCTCCAGTGCGATCAAGGAATCTGCAGAATTAAAGTTAAGTGTGATTTTTTTTTTTCAGTCTAGTTCTACTTTAATTTTTATAGAGTAGGTAGCTTTAAAAGGGCGGTTGTGTGTTAAAGCAAAATTAATTAACATATAAAACCTGCAACCAGGCAGGTCGTTTTTTATTATTATTATTATTATTATTATTATTAATAGTAAATATCCTTGCCTGTATAATACATTTTTTTTAAATACACTAACCTGTCCTGTTCTGTCATGAGCGCCAGCATCTTCTTCTGCTCCACATCCTGGTTCCCTTCTTTTTGGTAATCTTCATTGGGTACGGGAGCTTATTCCAGCATATATACCCAGCATATCCTGGCATCATATGCTACATTGCATGTGTGTACATTTTTTTAAAATAAATTTTAGTGATCAGACAGATAAGTATATTTTATTGCACAAGGTATACTGTTCTGTAATATAAATACTGCCTGATACCAAAGTTCTGATTTAATTGAGGGTTTATGTGTTAACACATTAATGGGTTAATAAATATTAATGTTAGAATAAAGGTATAGAGTTATGGGGTAAACTATGGTTTTGGCACCCAGGGCTCTGCTAAATTGTGCAGTTATATGTAGTTTTTTCCTCATTATGGCACACTTACCTACCAAAGGAACACTGCAGTTCCTGTCGGTGTGTCGCTGACATTGTTGCCTAGTATTCTTTGTTATTGGTCATCTTGAGTTTCTTTATTCTAGCACCCTGTAGATGCCAAGTAAGTACATTGAGCTTCACAAGCAGGTGTCAGTGTATATTTAGAAAGAAAGTGAGGTTACAAGGCCACTTCTCCATAGATGTGGTACATTGAGCCTGATTTAATAAAGCATTCCAGGTTTGCTGGATCACCCAGCTTCACTGATGAAAGTGTATCTTCTCCTGCCTTGGAGAGCTTTAATAAATCAGGCCTATATGAAATTACAGGATGAAGACAAATGTAGAAAAAACCTAAAATAGGAAATGTTTTATGCAGCTACCACTTCCACAATATATTACAGTTTTGTTTTTAGGTTTCATATGCTTCAAATAATGATTATAACTATGCTTAATACTGATCAGAAGAATCTTTCAGCTTGCTGGATGATGCACATTGTGAATGATATCACTAGATCACAGAAAGTTAAAAATTCCTTTTTCTTTCCCCGTGTCAACATAAAAAATAGCATGTCAAAATCAAGTCACAGAAGCAAAAGATACTCAACAAGTCAACAACCAGCTTAAGAATTAAACCGTACTCAATAATATCCTCCCTGAAAAATGTAATGATTGTCTGTGGAATAGGGAGTCTGTCAGGGGGGAGGCAGAAGGTCTCATAATTCAGTACTGCTTCTGTAACAAATGAGTTAGTGCAACATTCTTGACAAACTGGATTTATGTTACATCCCAAAGATGTGTGTTACTTTATTTTTTTTTCAGTGTTATAGAGTAAAATGTGAGTTTTCTTTGTTTTATGACATTTTTTCTGTGAAGTACAGATTCAATTTTTTGCACAATAAAATGATTCCTAGCAATAATAAAAGTTAGGAACCTGTATACATTTCAAACAGTATTCTTCTTTGTAGTTTGTCCGCCCATCTATCTATCTATCAATCATATTAAAACCGAACTGTGTCTGGTATTGAATGACAGCTGAGGGGGGCACGTCTGAATTTAGAGAAAACAGGACCCTGGGCACAAACCTTGATTGGGCCCTAATATATAGACATTCTGGCAGAAAGACAGATAGAAGGTAAAACAGGTGAAACATGGATAGATAGACAGATAGATAGATAGATAGATAGATGGATAGATAGATAGATAGAATTTAGAACCACATTTATGAAATTATGAGGAGTGCAGACCTCAGAAAAACAAAAAATATTAATTAATTAAAAATTAATACTTTAAATAGATGATGAAAATAGTTTAAATTATATTGTGATCCTGCAGATATAATGTTTGGTAGTAGATACAAAAACAGTGGACACCATATGCGACCACGGACTTCATCATTTGATATCTAGTCATCACCGCTCCCTTTTAAGTGCTTTTTAGCTACTATTAAATACCATCTTCTACTATTTCTACTCTAGCTGTTTTTGAGTCCATTTAAGTGACATGATCATGCAGTGTGCTGCTCACTATGTTGGCACTGTAGAAATACAAATTGTATTAATTGTCACACTTAGCTCTTCCTCACTAAAAGGCAACCGCCTCTCTTCTGCACATGCGGACATTTCTGATGCTGGGTGTGCCTCTGTTTTCAAGCTTTATCAATTCTGTCCAACCCGCTGGCCAATCAGAAAATAGCCTCTCAACCAGCCCTGGCTGTTAAGCTAGCTCACACACTGCACTCTGTGTTCGTGCAATGTGTCTCCATGGTGTTGAGCCCCTAGCTCTGTGAGCTAGTTCATGTTCACCTGGTGCTTAATTCAGTGTTCCCTCTGTCCAGCTATTGCGTTAACCCCTCATAATGCAGTCTACAGCCAAGTTCCTTGTGCCATTCCAGTGTTCCTGTCTGTCTGTGGATATCCCTGAGTCACATGTGCCTCCTGTTGCTTTCAGTGTCTCCTGTGTTCCCTGTGCCCGCAGTGGCCCCTGTATCACTGGTGTCTGTAATTGACCCCTGACGTGTGACCTGACCTTTCTTGCTTGCCGCCTGCCTCAACCCCAGCCTTTCTCGACTATCCTTCTGCTTTGTGATTTGGTACTGTGTTTTGCCCACCCTGGTGTGCCCAAGGACCGCAACCTGGCAGTAACCAGCAGCACAACATTCCTCGCCATCAGAGGCTCTGGAGAAGACCTGGTTACTGCGCCTTAGCCCTTCTCAGGGCTCACACCACCTCCGTGCAAGCTTTAGTGCCCCCTAGTGGTCCTGCCCCCCCGAGCGTGACATTTATTAATAATAATAATATCAATAATATTAATTATAATAATAATAAAGTAATGATAGTGGTTGGTGATTTATAATGATGATAGTAATAAAATGGTATTATTAACAGTGGTTGGTGATTTACTTTCCTTTCTTATGTAGACCATTATGCAACATACTCTTTGGGCTCCCTGGACAACATTACCACTTCTCTGGAACCAGCCAGGTTCCCATCCACAGTCAATCTCAACAGTTGTATTTTTTAGAAGGCAAGAGCATTGTATTTCTTCCATTGGCCTCAATCAGTTCTACATACTTAGAACATGGTTGCAAAGTTGTACATAAATATTTAGGAAAAGCTTCCTCCAAAGCCCTTTCTCTTCATTCTTGGCTTTATCTTCATGTGTTTCTTCAAAGTTGTGATAATAAATTTATAAGTGTAAAAGCTTCTTCTAAAAAAGAGACTGTAATAGGAAAAAGTAGTATCACTCACACCTCTATACATTACACTGTAAAAGGGCATTAGAAAAGTTCCTATAGTTGCTCTCACCTCTCAGATACTCTTTGCCCTGGGTACAGACATTGAAGATTGGGCATGCTTCAAGTTTTGGCATCCATTACAAAGTATTGGTCTGTATAGATCTGCAATGCCCCTAATCTGCTAAGTGCAACTGTGCTGAGTTGGAGATCCAGGGGTTCTCCTGATGTTTATTAATATATAAACTCTCTGTTTCTCCATCTGTAGTCTTCGATAGTCTTCTAGGCAAATGTTCCTAAATAGTCCAATTTGCATACAACACATCTTGATGAGTGGGAGTAACTTTGTAACATAATTGTTGCAGAGTTGTTTTTAACTCTGGGTCTACTAAAGGGTAGATAGGTGACCTGAAATGCCAGTAGAGAGACGGAAATGCTAGTAGAGAGGGGAATACGCAGGGCAGAACACAATGACAAAATAACAATAAAAAGGAATGTAAGTATGCAGATTATTATTATTAACATTATGGGAAGATATAATGTTAAATTGAAGTAAGATTTTTTTTTTATTCAGACACCAGTCTATACCAATAAGGGGAGGGTTGTAGCAGAAGTAGGCATTTTATTCATAGGGAGGTTTTCAGAATAAAAAATGACATATACCAAATGGGACAATTTTTTAGACCTATCCTTAATATCAGAACCAAATTAATAACTTCTTTGTAGTACACTTGTCCGTTTTTTGTTTTTTTTAGCAATTGCCAACATATTAGCTTTCAGCAACCTCAAAGTAGTTGCACTAATCTGATAATAATTGTAATGATTGGACTATTAAAAAATGTAATAGACAATTAGAACTATATAACTTTTTAAGCTAATCTCTGATCTCAAAGCACCATACAGACAGTTATCGCGACACACTTTTTTTTTTATACAAATGAATGTGTCTTTTTTCCCTTCTGATTTAACAGTTACTTCACAGACACAAATCAAGCCTTGCAAGTTTGTCAAAAACTTTTTCCTAGCTTGGGGAAAGCTATTTTGCTCTTTTCGTAAACTAAGAAATGGTGGAATATTTTTTTTTAAACGCTAATTCAACATTATCGTGTTACTTCTAGTGCAAATTATAAAACAAATACCTGGTGATCTTGACTGGTGGCAGAATTCTATAGAATGATTTTACCTACGTGATATTGCCACTCATCTGAATAATTCAGAATACCAGCTGAATAAACTTTATACAAAGAAAAAAGTCTTGAATAACGTTTAATGGGTCTAATAGCTTCCAGTACTGGTAACCTATCCCAACTGTTCTTTTATTATTTGGGTGGGGAAGAATTAGAACTAGAATATGTTGACAGGGTCAATACAGAAAACTAAGCGAGAAGAAGTCTCCTCATTCATGCCAAAGTAACAGTGTTTGTGAAAAGCCCCATTTAACCAACCAACTCGAAAGGATCACCAGACATTTGTTTAATGAAAGCTACAAAGTAAAAAGAATTGAACACTTGTTGGTGGCTGCCCGCCAACGTATACTGCTATACTGGAAGCAGACCTCTGCCCCCTCCTTTGCTCATTGGGTTGACAAGGTAAATGATATCATGAGGATCGAAGAAATCAGAGCGTTCAATAATAATTGTATTAATAACTTCAGAGCACGTTGGTGCTTTCTGGGAGCATTTTAGCTCCTCCTCTGCGTTGAAATCTAGACTGGCCTCCACCCCCCCTTCCTCCCAGCCCTTCTCAAATTTAATGTTCCCATAAAGATTTGTCTCCCTTACCCTTCTTCCCATTTTGTCTTCTCTTCCTAAGTCCCACCTTCCTAAGTACCTTTACACAGAATGTAAACCTCAATAAAATTTACAAATAAAAAAAAATGAAAAAAGTTTTGAATTTAAATTAAAGCATAACTTAACTTTCACTAAAAATATTTCTGTGCAGAATTGTAAGTAAAATAGGAGGATTACAAAAACAATATTTCCAGTAAGAGTCTGAATGCCCACTGTGATGGGGCATATATTTGCTCCACATGTGCTAGTAGGTGAAAATCGGCTTTAGGGAAGGACCTATTAGCTGGGGCAAAACCAAAAAGGGGTACCCCAGAAAATTTTTGGATAGGCCCTGACCCCCCCTTCTTCTGTTGTTGACCATGTGGGGTGCGACTTGTGACTGCCTAAAGGATTGTAAGTGTATTGTATCTGCCAAGCTGCTTTGGCTACTCTCTTTGCATCTTTCTGTTCCCCATCTCCTCTGCTGTCCAATCAGTACAGTGATATTACCATAGTAATTTTAGAAGCCCCCAAGCCTAAGGGATGATATTTGATCTAGGAGTATACTGCTGAGGTCTGCACTGGGGGTTTATCTTTGAAGTCCTCTCCAGGGGGGTTCCCAGAGATCTGCATTAGAGGGCTTTTACTGAGGGATCTGGCATTACCCCCTTAGGGACTACAGTACATACTGTGCATTTCCTGTACCTCTTTCAAACCATGCCCAATTTTTAGCACTATTTAGCTGTGCCTACCTTTTAGCGTGTTATCCTCCTCCTTACCTCTTCTTGTTGCTGTACATCTTTAAATAGGTTGGGACTTATTAATTATTGTGGTTTGACTTCATTACATTTGATCAGTGACTGTTTATAAACCTATTTATGCAGAAATGGCCACAAGACACCAATACCTTCCTATGCTTCCTAAAACCTTTAAATAAAAATCTCTGACAATGTTTATTGTTCAGTTTCTGACTTTTTCACCTAACTTATTTGTATTTAGAGTGTTATTTCTTTTTATCATTATAACTTCTTATTATTGTTTTATACAGCACCATTATCCTCTGTGGTGCCATACAAAGTAATAAAAAGACATAAATGCATACTATAGAGATGATAAACAACATAAATGTCGATTTATGACTAATAAATGTATGTGGAAAACAGACAATATCTAACAAAACTTACAATAACAAGAACTCTGTCCTTGCAAGCTTACAATCTAAAATCTTTTTAGTGCTCTAAACTTTTTTTTTTATGTTGTTTTTTTATTATCAGGAATTTATGGAGTTATTTCCTTGAGCATCTCATAGCGTATCTGTCTTGAAACTAAACGTTGTGTTGGAAGGATATTGAAGTCTTCTGTTATAGGGTAGCAAAGCCAAACCTATTTAGCTTCTCCGTAAGGTATTTTACAGCTCAGAAATACGATGTAGCCTTTAAGTCAGAGACAAGCAGCTTCCATCAGAGGATTTAAAGCTTGAAGTTTAGCTTCATGAAAGGTGCCCTTTAAAGGAAACCCTTCCTAAGATAAACATGAAGGATTATATTACTGATTTCTCCTTTTGACAATGCTAATTGCTTGGCTGTCATGTTGACTCTCTTGCTTCAATAGTTTGATTCAGGATCCTGAGACAAGAATGCTGGACTTTTTTTTCACTTTCACAATAATTGTACATAAGATACAGATGAATGTTACAGAAAGTATTTAGGCATGAGGATAGCATAACAGTAAAGATGTTTGTATTATTAGGAAAAAAGATTGTGTTATAGTTTCTGCAAATACAGAAAAATACCTGTTGATCTGGCAGAAATTCATTGAGATGATTTTTAAAGTGAGCCAATTACTTGTCTACTGCACAGAAATGTTGCCAGCCCTTTAAATGGTTTCCCCTAGGAAGATACACAGAACCTGCATTTTTTAAACCCAAACCTTGGTCACCATAAAAGTTGTGCACCCCCCTCATTGCTATAGGACTGGAACACTGGCTGCTGGAGAGCTGTAGCATTAAATAGGAATATTGTAGTAGGTCATCACATTGATAAAATGAGTTGTAAATGATTCATCAGCTTAGTCTTTTGTATATTTATTCATTTACCTCATCGTGATCTTGTTATGTTATGTGTATGAGGAAAGTGGAGGTATCTAGCAGGAAAGAACCAGGCAGGGCTGACAACACAATCTAAACTTTCAGTGCAGCATAGGCTTTGTGTTGTCAGCTTAAACAGAAGGTTAGGAGGTAAGCACTCACTATAATTCTTGTAGGTTTACATACAAGCATTTTCTATACTTACAGAATTTTTAAACAAATAAAACATCAGGAAATGTGCATCTATTTTGCTCTGACAGTTTGATACTTGAAATGAAAATGGAAAAAGAATGCTGAACAATGTAAACTGTTTTAGAAACTATTTAAACGTCATGTATGTGTTGTACGTTTACAAGCATGCACACATATGTATGTGCTATAATATACTTTGCCAAATAATATCAGAAATGGGGCATAGTAGGAGAATGATGATAGGGGATGACATTCAGTAATTTGCAAAGCTGTCAGAACAAAAGCAACATGCAGATATAAAAGCTGGAAGTCAGCTCACAACAAAGCACACATTATACAATGATGATTTTGCATTGAAAGATTTACTTCATTTGATGATCTCATTATTAGCTTCGGGCTATTTATCATCGCCAGTAGGTTCATGTTTTTCAATTCCGTTCTTCAATTTTATGCTTTCCAATAGCGAGGAGGTCCAAATGATATTCAACAGGAAGATAAATCATGTGTTCAGGCGCCGATCGGTGACACAGTAACTATGCTTCCTGCAGAAATCACTGTTGTGCCATAATTTCATTCTAATAAAAATGATGAACTAGCAGATTTTTCCCCCTTCTCTTTTTGGATGCCCATACGCAAATTGTGTTTACAAGTTTCATAATTCAGGCGGTGCCTATTCTATATATGCTGAAGTAATGAAAAAGCATTCTTGCAGATATTGCGTGTCAGATGTGCTTCTAAAATGATGCACACTGTCTGGGTGAGAAAAAGTTCACTAGGTAGATAACATTTTGGCATTGGTGCCCAGAAAGCATGGAGTCATAGACAATGGCCTCCTGATGCCAGTAAGTAGATAGCTAAAGTTTTGAATTGGAAGACCGAATGGCCGTAGACTATCTCAACTGGTAGTAATAAACATAAAACCATTTCTTTACGCTTACTACTTATTCCTAATCTATTTTTTGAAAATCTACCTAAAGGCACCAATTACTTACCTTAAACGTTGATCACATCATATGCTATAACTCTTTCTTCTGGTCTGTAGTGTGGGGGGGCCCAATCTGTAGTGCCCATGTTCACGTAGCACTACCCATTGGTTGATCCATCACAAGGTTCACACAGGGTTCTGAAGTACCTAAACCAGATGCACAATAAGGGAGGAACACAAAACCAGATGGGCAGCAGATAGGTACTGGTCACCACTACCAAGAGAGCGTGGGGAAACTGTGGGAAATTATGTGACAGTCAAATTTTTTTTAGGGTCAGAATGAATTGGGAGTGGATGGGTATGGAGTGGGGACCATTTTTTTTTTATTACAGAGGTGACTACCTGGTCATAACAAAAAACAATATAATATAATATATAAAATATATATTCAAGTAAAAGACACACACCTTCATTAAAACCTGAAATTGGACATTTCTTGTTAACAAAGGGTCTAATGAGAATAGACTTCAATATACCCAAAATGTACAGAATTTATCACAGATACAGAGATGTCTTTAAAGTAGAACTAAAGTCAAAATAAAAAAATTACACTTACGTGTCGATCCATTTGGAGGTTTCTTCCATTGGGTCCTCCATCGTCCTGGTATACTTTTTCGGCAAGGCGCAAAGGAAGTGCTGGGCAAAGCCATCTTCTTTACTCTCCTTCCGGGTTCTTCTTTGTACGTCACCCTATCTCGCACTGTGCAAGAGCGAGATCAGATGATGTAGATTGAGAAAAATATTACTGACCTCTCTCCGCATGTGTGAGATGGGCAGTTTTTTTGCTCCTTTTTATGGCAGTGATGCCACACAGCAGGCGCAGCAGGATTTTTACGCTAGGAATTGACCTGTAATTTGCTCTATCGACTACTTGAGCGAACCAGGTTTGCGAGTAAAGAGAATTGCTGATTCTGAAGAAACCCCACCACCGAGAACACCAAACAAATTCTTAACTGCGTCTCAAATCTGTACAACTAGAGTCTCCAAATCACGTATAAGGTTGACTGATTCATTCTAACATGTTCTTCCAAAAACTTGAATGTCTCTCTTTTGGGTGAACTTGGCCTTCATGTCTTTTATTTTTACTTTACACCTGAATTGTCCATGCATCACCTAATGGTATAATATATGTCATAATGCACTTTATAGAAATGCATGGCAATGTACTATATATAAATGTCAAGGTTATGTGTTGCCATTCATTATCAGCTACACCTAAATGTACCTTTACAATACACTACCATGCACCTGTTTTAAAGTACACCACAACGCACAGATTCCAATGTTTTGTGCATTGCAGTGCACTGCATTTTCAGAATAAGCAATTCACCCTAAAGCAAAGTAATGTTTTGTTAATGCACCCCTAAGCTACAGTAATATCAGATATGTTTTAACATATGTGCTTTCAGAGAGGACTCTTTTGTATTCTTTTTCCACTTTTTTGGTTTACCCTCTTTTCAAATCACCCCAATAAAACAATTTCTTTTGATAATAAAAAATAGAATGTCAGAAAGACTTTATTTTTTATTCTTGACTCACTATTAAACCGACAAATTGGGTTCAGAAACATTACTGGTTTTCAAAGAATAGTGCTCATTAGAGTTGTGAAACCATTAGTATGGCCATTCATTATATATTCTAACAAAATCTAGCACTGTAATTTTAACGAACCAAGTAAAAAAAAAGCCAAAAAAAAGATCGTCATCAGGACACTATCAAACAAATGCTAGTTAAACACCTGTGATAACAACTACACATTCCAGTGTTTATGGAATATTTGTCTCCACTGAAGAAAAAGTTTGCAACTACTTAACACTAAAAAAGTAACAAGTCTAACAAGATTCTCTGCAGTTAATGATACCATCTCAACAAGTCAGATGACCAAGTGCATAGGAAGAACTCGCATACATCTGAAATTTAATTAAAAGTCAAAGGACCATTGCAATGACAACTCAGCAGAAAGCCATTTATTTTTAAAAATCTAATATACTCTTGATGACTAAAGGCTAAAGCCCATGCTGGCTTTTACAGTTAGCTCTAACTGATACAAGATACTTGATGATTTTTTGCACATGAGGTGGTTCTCAACTTGCAATAGAGTAAATTGGAAGATTTTAATACAGTTTTTTTTTTAACACTGTAAAAAACCCTCATTAAAACTCTGTGATGGGTTATGTACTTTTTTCATTATGAACTAGCCTAACAGCTGATAAATGAGATACAATTATGGATTTATATAAATCTCCTATTGTCAATTTAGACCAGAAAGACTGGTGAGTTATCTAATTTTAACTCTGTAATTTTTTTCCCCTAACACTTTTGTTTTAATGAGAATCCGCCAAATGCCTAGGTCTCTTATCTGAAAAGTTTGCTGTGACATTTTAGACCTATGACAGAAAAAAATGTATAGCTTTTTTTTTGTGCCGTGATCTACTGGTTTCTGTATGAAGAAATAGATTTATCCAGTTTCTTTTTATCATAATACTTTGCAAAAAATGTGTTGCTTCATTTGAGAATTTACAAAGCTAATTTATAAAGTGGCACATCTAAAACAAATTCTTTGGGTAATTAGCAAAATGATAAAGTGTTTGAAAAGGATAACACGTGGACTTATTTATTGGAATTCATGTGTATATCAAGAAAAATTAAAGTGCGTCTCCAGGTAAAACTTTTTTTTCAGAATTTAATAGAGTAGGGAAAGTTTAGGCCATTTGTCAAGTTTAATTATACATACAAGTAACAATAAAATGATCCTATTGTCTCTGACTAAAATATCTTGTAAATATATACACAACATACAGTATATAATGAGTACTGCTAAAATTGCTTCTCTGGAAATGTAACCCACCATATATTACAGTACATCTATTGCATAGTTCAGTGGTGCTCTTCAAAAATCATCCCAAAAAATTATAAAATGACCAAAATGTTCTTTTCATCATTCCAATAAACATATCATAGGTCACATTACCTCTGCACTTATTTTAGTGAAGGACCATAGGATAATTTTATTATTAGTACCACTTGTATCATTTTATATAGTGAATATTACACTCTGACAATGACTGCTTTCATTTTTACATTATATCTATTTAACCTTGTGCACAATTTTATCATTGTTTTTATTGTGATACATTTGTCAAGTTTGTATTGCTGTCTATATCTCCTTTGGTATTCTAAGTAGACCAGGGATCGGTACTCATTTTTTGAGTGCCACATTTACCAATTTAGCACAACTTAAACATATTACATTTTTAGGACTTTAATTTTATTTAATTTTATTTTAATTTCATTTATTCTATAATTAAAAATTTAAAGCTATGTTAGCTGTTACAGAAACATTGTTTGTACTCTTACACAGTCAATCTCACACAGTGTGCAACGCGTTTCGCAACATAAGCTTCCATCAGGGCTGTGTGTGGTGAGCCATACATCAATTAGGTGAGCCATCTCCACACACAGCCTTGATGTTTTAATGCATCTAGTCACTGCTATCACAGGAACAAGTCTGGGAGAAAAAAAACTTGAATATTAAATACAACAAGATCTATAGACCTCCCATAAAATTAACATACATCCTTAGATGTCTGGTTGAAGGTTGGCTTTTTGAGGTCCGCTCCCACCTTTGGGTTTACCATCTTGAAAGATCAGTAGTAGTAGTAGTTGTGGCTATTTCTTTTCATTTCATACTTGGCAAATATGATTTCAGATATGATACCAATCACATCCTGAGGAAGTTTTTGTTGTGAAATGTGTTGAATACTGTGTGAGATTGGATGTACTAACAATGTTTCTGTAACAGCTAACATATCTTTGATGTTGAATTTTATAATAAATTAGACTGAGGAATGCACTTGTTAAGTTAGATTTTACCCTTGTTTTATACTCAATTTTGGGTGGTGAATTCAGAAATGACCCAAGTTTTTTGCTATCACATCCAGTTTTTACGATACAGGGTACACTGTATTTTTGTCAAAAAACATAGAAATTTTACATACACTGAAAAAATAATTTGAGAGTACTGTTTATTTCATTTTTTTTTTGTTTATACAAAGGATTTATTGTTACTCTGACATTTTTTTTACAGTAAAACATTTGAAAATTATTTGGGTACGTAGTTTAGGTAAAAACTTACGCTTTTAGCTTTTTCTGGAGTGTTCAGTGTTGGGACAATCCTGCAGGATGCTCCAACAATAGTCAGCCATCATATGTACATCCCATTTACCCTGATACCGTCCATCCATGACCTTCAAATCTTGGGCGGATCGTTCACCTTGCTCATCACTGACTGCACCAACGTTTTGTGGAAGTTAGAAAGATGGTTATGCATAAAAGGCACCTTGATGCTCATATTGTAACCAAGCATTTTGTAGCTCTCCAAGAGATTCTGGACAATTTCTGTGTAATTATTTGCTTGTGTGTTTCCAAGAAAAATGTTCATCTTAATGAGCTGCCGAATCTGTGGACCATCAAACACACCAGCCTTTATTTTTTCAAATGACAAGCTAGGAAATGCCAAAATGAAGTACTCGAAACAGTCTCCTTCAGTTGGCAAAGCTTTAATGAACTGGTTCATCAGACCCAATTTCATGTGCAGAGGGGGGAATATAATATTCTTTCTATCAATAAGTGTCTCATGTAGAATGTTCGGATCACCTGGTTTTAGGGCAGATCTTGGAGGCCATTTCCTTTCCACCCACTGCCTCTCACGAGCTCTGCTGTCCCTTATGCACAGATAACAGGGATACTTGGTGTATCCGCATTGCTGACCAAAAAGGAACCATACCATTTTAAGGTCAACACAGATGACCCAATTGTTTAGGTGATATTGCAACAACTCAATTTCGAATTCCTCAATTAAACCAGGTATGTTATGGCAATAAACAAAGGCACCGTCTATTTTTACCTTGGAACACAGAAAAAAATAGATTGACTCGAGTATAAGCCGAGGGTGGGAAATGCTCCAGCTACTGGCAAGTTTTAATATTCAAAATAAATATCAATAAAATTACATTAATTGAGGAATTGTCTAAAATGTGTGGGGATCCTGGCCTTTAAAGACTGAAGTTCGAGACCTCTTTATCAGCCTGTGAATGGATATTAAAGAAAACCTGTACTGAGAAATACAAGATGCCACTCTTTCTTAAAATGCTTCACCGTATGTCTTTCCGTCATCTGATTCTTGGTGACTCAAGGCATGACATGTAACGCATTGTGTGAGATTACCTTACTACAGACACCCTCATGTGCTGGGGGTGGATGGTCCTGCAGGCTCCTCCCAGGTATTCCCGGCACAATGTGAAGGCCCTCAGGTGCAGGTCATTGCAAAGCTCCAGCCTCCCCCCCCCCGGGCACAGGGGCTCCACTTTAGGCTTCAGAGGCCCTGGGCCACCCACTGACTTCTCATGGCTGCAGGGAGCTCCGACATCGCAAATGCTGGAAGAAGAAGCTATTGGGGCTTCATGTGGGGGCTCCCTCTTGGATTTTTCCCAGGCAGAATGTTCTTTCGGCTGACTGGCACCAGGATCCCAGCCACTGCTGTCCTCCTACTGACAGCTACTTCCGCTAATCGTATCGAGGCATACATGGGCACCACCGGCAGCAGCCAATCACACTTTACACAGACAGCAACACCAACTGATGCCAACAGATGGCAACGCCAACTGTGATCAAGAATTATCTTGATCACCAAGTTTAACTTTGAAATATGCCAAATAGGCTTGCTCTACAAATGTGCTGTTGTTCGCCCTTTGACTGAGAATGGTGAAATTGCCACAGATATAGCAAAATGAATCGGGGTTGTTTAGGCACTTACGACGGGAAACAGCAGAGCCAGACATGATCTGAAAGAAAGTAAATACGTGTGTAAGTAGAAAAATAAATTTTGCTTATTCATTACGTAGAGCAGCGCACAACCTCTGACCACACTGTCTTGTGTGTAAATGAATAGCATATACAAATCCACTCTACAGTAATCGCATTAATAAAAGCGGTAGAAAAATAACCTGACGTGATAGAAGAAAACTAACTGCACTTTCAGAATCAGTGTACCTATTTTAGTGTAAATAAGCTTAAAATTGAAGTCAACAAAAAAATTGTTCAAACTGTTCCCCAGTGTTATATTTTTAACTTGAAAAATGTGTGAAAACTTCATATATAGTGCCATCAAATCTTTAAAATTGTGTTTTGGTTCAGTTAAAATTTGACTGAAAAATTCGAGTTGGAGGTCAAATTAAATTTCAAAGTAATAATTTAACTTAAAAAGAAAATTGCCTTTTCTGCTCAAAATGTCTAAGGAACCAGTGGTAACCTGTCTCTAAAGGAAAAAAATTCCAAAATATTTACCGGAATAGGCGTTTTTAAATGTAGGCTTAGAAGACAAAACCAAATCCTTTAACCAAAATGCTTGGATAAGTCATAAAGCTGTATGTAGTAGGTTTTGTGGGATTTCTAAAGCAAACTCTTAAATGGCAGTGATTCCCAGTGCTGTGTTTTTAACATGGGTATAGCACTTTAATAGATTGCAGCTGTGAATGTAAATCTTCCAACACACATTTAGTGGTCAACATTTCTCTTCTACATATGTCGTGGCTGTAACCGCCATTGGATTGACATTGGTGGTAATGGCACATGAACCTTTTTGAGTCTGCGTTCATGTTGCCCTCTGCTTGGTCTGCTGTCATCAACTTTATATGACCCTCTCTGCATTGCCAATCTTGTGGCATTTTCCTCCCTCCTTTCCTCTTATTCTGCCTCTGATAACTGCTTTCTTCATGAGCTGCTGGTGACAACCAAGGACTGTGTCTTTCATCTTCTGCCTCAAATTCAGTCCCAAATCAACATAGGAGCAACTACAGGATCCACTAATTCTGGTTCAAGCCTTCCTTTGTACCTTTGCTATTCTTCCCTGGCATGATCCTTACAGTGTCCAATGTAGGGAGAACGATGTTTAAATAATAACTGGCTAACTACATGTGGGAGCACTGGATTAAGTGTGATATAGGTATTAGAAAGTGAATGTAAATAATGTGCCATCCAGTCCAGTAGAAGCAGAAACAACACTGCTTTAGTTTTTCTTATCCATAGCAATGTTTCAGCTTACAACATTAATTTAGGAGCTGGCTGTATTTCTGCAATCAGGTATTTGTGCATTCAACTCATTGGGTTATTCCCCAAAATACATGCTTTGTACAACACACAACCCTCATAGTGGTCCCCTGTTCTGAAAATATATCAATACACTCCCCCAGCCTTTTCCCAACCAGCATGTTTAAACCAGACATGTCTATTTAAAAGCCATTGAATCAGAGGGCAGCGTTTTGCCTATAATATAGAATGCCCTCTCTCATGTATTACATGGGATAGGCTACAAACCCACTTAGTTTAAAAATCTATTAAAAACAGAAGGGCACCATTTGCAGTTTCAGAAAAACAGTTTCAATCTCTATTTGTGATAATGTTTTTTAATGTAGTAGCTATTGAGCTGTGGGTTTTAAATAAATTAATACTAAAGCTTGGATGTTTTATAAAAAGAACAAACTAAAAGATGTTGCTTAAAATTAAAGTAATTGGTCTGATTTATCAAAGCTCTACAAGACTGGAATAGAAGACTATTATGGGTGAACTTGGGTGACCCAGCAAACCTTGGAATGGATCTGGTCCAGGAATGAAAGCTTTTTGCCAACTGATAGCAAATGATTAATAGAAAATCCATTCCAGGTTTGCTGGATAACACAGGTTCTCCTATGATAGTCTTCTCCAGTCCAATGAATCCGGCCATTCAACAAAAATTCACTGCAGGTGAACCTTCTAGGTGTAAATGCAATAAATTCACCACCAGAGAATATTTGGTGAAAGTTAAATTCAATGCTTTATAAATAGACCCTGCACTACTTTCCATGGCGAATTATCATAGCCAATTCGACCATGCTTTATAAACGAAAAATGAAAGACAGATGAAACACATTTTTTGGACAATGCACAGTTCTTTAAAAATATCTAAAAGTGTTCTATATAATGTCCAGTAAGTCATTATTATGTTGTATGAATAAATTCTTTTTCAGTCTTGAAACAATGGATAAATAAGGCTGAACACAGCACAAGGACACTCAAAGAAAAACAACAAATGTAAACTTGAACTAACTTGTCAATGTTCATTCTTTTCTTGTTGCTGTTTTCAGCTAAGCTTTGCAATTAGTTTGTTCACATACAACCGGCCACATTGTTGGGAGTAAACACCAAGAATAAGTGTAATTTGTTAAATAACACACTCACCAGATGAAATGATTTTGCAACTGCATCCCAGAATTAAAAAGGGTACTTGACTAATTTATATTGTCCTATGTAAAAGGGGCCGTGAAAAGACTTTGCGGAAGAACTTGAATTAAACAGTCTTTCAGCCTTTTAATACCCCACAAGAGATTTTTTTCTGCACTGATTCATTTAATTTAGTGGACACAGCAGTGTGGCTCATTGATTGTGGTCAAAACTTCTAAAGAGCCTGGTGTGCTCGCTCTTAAAAACGTGGGAAGAGAGAAAAGTTGGACGTGAATAATATGATCCTGTACATAATTCTTCTTCAGTGAGTCTTAGTGTCCTACTGCAAAAGGGTTGAAAAAAGTAGACACTGCATTTGATTGCTCAATATTCATCTATATCTTCCTCTCTATGGGCACAATATGCTTGGCTTAATTAACTTTTCTCAAAGGTGAAGCAGTCCGCACCATCTGCTGTGAGACAATCACATTTGTATGCTTCAGAATAATCCCCTTCTTACAAAATAGCACAGACAAGGTAACTAAAACAGAAAGTTTGGCAGAGTCTATCATTTTGTAAACAAACATGGACATGATGTTACTGCAATGTTCTAATACAAAACTGGAACATAAAAGGGAGATACCTGTGAGTCTTCCTACCATTCCCTGTTCACTTCCTTCTTAAAAAAAACTGAAACTAATATTTCCTCACACTTCATACAAATCCAGGCTTAGCAGTATGCACACAGCAGGAGCATCCTTCAAGAAAATCTTTAGGTAGCTCTAACTTTTTAAATCCAAAAGAAAAAAAAAAACAAAAGATTTAGTTTTGAAAGAAACACCAAGTCACATATGCAAAATATTGAGGCAAGTTTTGCCATTTAATTTTTTTAATCAAGTCTCAAGGACCACACAGTGATATCAAGGGCCTGCTGAACTTGCTCCAAAGCTGGGTTGTTATTTGATCTTTGTCGCTGGTAATCTGATTATCTCATTGTGGAGGTAAACTTCAGACCCAATCTTGTTAGCAGCTGGCTAGGCTGGATTACTATAGCTACTGAGATGGAAAATGAACTGAGCAGTCCAACTTTGGCATGCTCTTATTGAGACCTTGGTTATCTTCTTTAGGGTGCCTGCTTTTTGTGAGCGTTTGAAAAGTCTATTCCTAAATGTCATTCTGGTTATACACTCATGTGATGAACCTCTATCCTGCTCCATTAGTATGAATAGCAGAGAAGAGTTAGCATGAGATGGACAATATCATTTTGTATACAATATAAACCAATAACTCTTCAATTTTCAAGTGCGCCCTTGCGCCACTCTTCTAAAAAATGCAAATGCAGTTGGAGTTGTGTGGTCCCTGCTTAAAACACTCAGTTTTGCTAGCGGCCTCCTTGTGGCATTGACCGCTTTTACAGGGAATGCACACCACAGTGAAAGCACCAAAAGCCTTGCAAAAAAGATTGAAAGGGTTCAAAGACTCTATAAGACAAAAAGGGCTAAGCTGGGATTTTTATGTACACTGAAAAGAAGAATAAAATATAAATTCCCTAATGCAGCCCCGTTATGGCAGTGTTGCCTATATCAAAGCATTATGTAGCTTTGGAAAAGTGCTGAAAATTTTTCTGGCTCACCATATGCAAAGAAAGGGTAGAAGGAGCAGTTTAGGAAAGTGGTCATTCTGCTACATGAACCATTCAGTGCCCTATTTTGACACACTATTGAGAGAACAAGAGACCCAAACAGCTTGAACCTGAACAAGTGTTCCCTCTCAATAGGCTGTATTATACTTCAGAAACCACCGATACAATGTCGAAGCTGCCTCCCAAGTTTAAATACTGCTATTTTCTTTAATAGGGATCCTTACAGGTTTGAATTTATTATTTTAAATTATTCTCTGTCTAAGATGCTGATGTTGCTGGATTTTTCCCAAATTCAACATTACAGAATCATGAAAACGAAAGCTCTTACCTTTTAGAAAGGTGTAATTCTCCTAGTGTTCTTTATTGTAGACCTGAGACAGAAAACTAATTGATCAAGTAAGAGAACGTATTTATTCCTTACATAATATTGTGTAAATAAAGCTAGTTTCTCTCAAAAATAAAATCGTAGTGCTGTTTCTAAGAAGGTTGGCAAGTTGCATTTTCTGAGTTTTCATGATTGAAAGAACTTTAATCCAATAACCGAAGGGGGGGAGCAGTAGGACAGGGGAGGAATAGGGTAGATGATGTTGAATGTCGTAGTGTAAAATGTATACTTTCATTGCAAGAGAGGGGCCTATACAATTGTATAAGACAATTACGGCTGGAATTCTGTTTCCTTAATAATTAAAAGATAAAGAAAATGACAGAAATTAAGAAAACAAAAATTAAAGCCTGTTCTTACTTCTAAAAGCAGCAGCCCTTGGAGTATAAAGCCAAGCTGGTATGCCAACATTTCACCCCCTTGGCAAGCCTTAATAATCTGCATACATGCTGGTCAATGACTCATCCTAAATACGTTGCTTCATCTTCAGTTGGTTTGATTACATTGTAATTGAACATCAGTTCAGTTGTTTGAGTTATACCAGGGGGTGCTGAGAAGTTCCTGGCTTTGCCCCCTTCCAGATGAAAAATGAGTGTGGGGTCATATGAAAAAGTCATGTCCAACCTATTGTCATGTCCATGATTTGTGCAAAATTTGCATTGTGAATGGTTCAGTACTCTACTGTTTTCTAGTTACTTATTTCAGATTTTCAATACCAGTGCATATACATAAACTGGAAATATTGTAAATTCATTCAAATGTTGTTAATTATTTCCAGAAATACTTTTTATCATCCAAAAAGAAAAGAAACCATTTTATGCTTATTTAGTTTTTATTTTTTCTATGTATGTCATCCGCTACAATTCTGGTAAAAAAAACAATACTTTCTAAATAAAGGGAACAACAGAACATTTTACAAATTGTTCTGTTGCGAAGGACTCTTACACCATTGTCGAGACTTGTTATAGCAGAGGTGTCAAACTCTGGCCCGGGAGCCAAATCTGCCCCCACAACGTCCTTTTTTTTTGGCCCCCAAAGGAATACTAAATATGAATTGCAGCTGGGCCACCGCTGCATTGAAATAGTGCCGCTACTACAATTACTGGCATCACTCACGTCTATAGGCCAGCAGGCTCTCTGCCTATGAGTGGCCCCGCATTGGACTGTTTTATAGACGCAAATAATGCTGGGAATTTTAGTAGCAGTGCTATTTCAATGAAGAGGGAGTTTCAGCGGCGGGCCACTCATAAGATTTAGCTCCTCATTGGCCGCGTCTGCCATTTCCAGCAACCCCCCTCAGCTGTACTTTTCCTTGCTACTCCAAGGCATGGACGTGAATGGTTGGATTTTCATAGAAGAATATTGTTATTATTATTGTTACCCTGTGCAAAAAGGTTACCATTAAAATTTACCTCAGAAGGCAGCAAATAGAGAAAAAAACAAAATATTTATGCCTCTTTCTCTATTAAAGGCTTGTTCCAGATTGAAAGTGAAGTAAAACCTCTTTGTTTCCATATGAAAAAGATTTATATCTAATGAGAAGGAAAAATTTCCTCAATTTTTTCAATACATTTTCAAGTTTGGCCCGAGACTTTGTCTAAGTTTTTAATTTTGGCCCTCTGTATATTTGAGTTTGACACCCCTGTGTTATAGTCTTTGCATCCAACAATCATTTTGTGCAGGGGTGGGGTTATCTCATAAAAACTGCAGAATTCTACTTGTCAAGAAGGCATTCCCACTTGGAGTTGATTACCTGTACTTACCCATTGTCCTCTCATACTGAAATGGCTGTAGTTTCCCAACCATTGAATGCCACAGAACTTTCCAGGTCTCAATGATTTCCGATTCAAATGCAATTACCTATCTGTGGTATTAGTAATCTAGTACTAGTAGTAGAGATCACATAAAGTTTGTCATCATTCATTTGTAAGTTTTTTTTTCCTACCACACTTTTATGCAACCCAAAAAAGCCAATATTATATTTCAAGAGAAGCCAAAAGTACGCGGTCTGAAAAGGAGTTAATATTCATCATCTGTAAAGTCCCAAATTTATTTGGATTTTATGCACCCATTAATTGATTGGTCACTTTGTTTATAGCAGTGGAACACCTAAAATGGGTTGTCAGTCATAACATTCATTTTATGAGTGACACTTTTCGTGTATTGCTCTCTGATCACTTCATTGTCTTTTCCAACATTGACCTTTGTTTCATTCTGTGGTTCCAGTCTTTTATTCTATTTGTGCTTTAATGCTCAGCTCTTTGACTGTCTAGTACTGACCCCTGGCTTGGCTTTGATTACCACCGCCAAATCTCAAGACATCCTATTCAGTGGCAGACTTGACCCTATACCTGTCCCTGAACCTCTTAATTTAGCACTGTCTGCATGTTTGGGCTGTGGTTAGCCCTGTTTAGGAACATTTATTCTGTTAATGTTTATAATTTGTTGTATAATAATCTTAGTAATATGAATCTATCAGTTTAGCAAATGCAAAATGTATTCCTAACAGGTAGCTGCTAGAGATGGAGTATAGAAGCATTTGCCCAACCATAGATTACAGTTACCAGCATAAGTGCACCAGTTTAAGCACAGAAGGAATTTAATAGATTATGGATGCAACCCAAAAATCAGAGGGAGCATGGGGAAATGGCTAGGAATGCACTGTCCATATAAATGTATAGACTGATGACATTTTTAAAAAAAAGTATACCCAGCAGAGTAATATTGGGTAGAGAATATATTGTAAAGTACAGTTTACAAAACAGAAAATCATAGATTGCAGAATTTACAGCATATATTTTGGTATTACAGTCAGTAAAAGGTGTGTTCAAATTTCGATAGCTGGCTCTTTGAGCTATCACCACTTTTTTTCACTTTATTTTTAATGTCTTTGTGTGTGTTTGTTTTGAGGCCATTGGTCAGTTTTAGCTGTTATCTCATGCATAGTATTCTTCTTTTTGGTTTTAGTGTAAGGCCTTTCTTCTTTTGGGGGTAAATAAAAGGGGTTAGGGATTGACTGGTTTGTAATTGAATTAGATCACCTATAGGGTCACCTAGAAAATTACTGAGGAGCCAACCCCAAGGTATAAAACAAACAAGAGTATGTGTACATAAGTCTATTCACACACAAAGTTAAAGGGAATACAAATGAAAAAAATGCCAATATGACACTTATATTCTAATATATATATTTATATGCCAGGTATATTCTACATGCATAATACATAATTCTACATACATAAATTGTTGAACTACTGTTATAACATAATACTTTGTGTGCAAACATTTCAAACAAAAAAAAAATTAAATTGCTTTGTTATTGAGTGTTCACTGGTACATTGATTAGAATAGCGTCCTAGAGGTTCAGACGCGTTTCACAATATCTGCTTCCCCAGGGGACATAGGAAGATCATGTATCTAAGGGTTCAATAGTTAAACCAAGGGAAAAGACAAAAAATGAGGAGGGAGAGAAACAATCCTGCTATCTCATCCAACTTTTTACCGTGGAGCAGCCATTGTGGTGGTACTGGGTCCAAATCATGGAGAGGGCCAAGTCACTAATCACTATGTAAGATCAGATCAGTAAGAGAGTCCTTTGTTTCTGACTAGTGTCAGAGGTTGGTGAATGAAGGAGACAGCTTGTGGCAATAGACTTGTACCAGCTACCATGTCAGGCACCTGCAGGCTGAGCTTTTGCCAGGTGGTGGCAGGAACAGAAACCTAAACAGAAACCTGATAAGCAAGTAAATGGGCTTAGTGACTCCCAGTTTCTGCAAGTGTTGGGTAAAAGAAGTGGGGCACATACAGCAATAAAAGCCCCATGATATGGGTTAAATGACATTCCTCCTAACTAGATGAACAAATGCAGCAGCTGCAGCTCCTAACTGCCAGCCACATTGTGCAATTTCCCTCTTCTTACCCTTTAATCCCGGTTCCTGATCACAGTATTGGGCTCCTAGTCATTTACATCTTAACTCTAGCATCAACATCTTCTGCTGAATATAACTTCAGCCACTGAAATGTATTAGTACCAAGGTTATACAGGATACTTGATACTTATAAGATGATACTTTAATTGGACTTATTGGCCCTGATTTAGTAAAGCTCCCTAAGGCTGGAGAGAATACACTTTAATCAGTGAAGCTGGGTGATCCAGAAAATCTGTAATGGTTTCATAAAATCATTTGCTGTTTGCTAGCAAATGTTTTGAATCCTGGACCAGATTTATTCCAGGTTTGCTGGATCACCCAGCTTTACTGATGAAAGTGTATTCTCTCCAGCCTTGGAGAGCTTTGAATAAATAGTAATATAGATCATATAAAATATATAGTGGGTAGTCTGAAAAAACAAATATTTTAACAAGCAGTGAAGTTGAAAGAGTCAATGATCTTCAAATTTGAGAGCAGAGAAAAAGGCACAGGTACCAAAAGAAAAGACAACCAAATGTCATAACAGGGAGCTGGGAGGGAGAACAAAGAGAGATGTGTTATATTAATCTAATGATGTAAATGTGAATGAGTTCAAGAATACTCAATCATTCCTAACATGAACCAAAAAGAGCCATCTTCCTTTGTATTTTATACCATAAGTACATTTTAAAAAGTAAATGACTATGTCTTACAACCGTGGCAGAATAATGCAAGTAATGTTCACACTTATTTACATTTTCTATGGATCTATTTATAAAGCGGTGAATTGGACATTCACCAAAACATTTCCTAGTTGAAAATCAATCACTGCCAATGAAACAAATGGAACCAGCAAATTCTCCACCAGGGAATATTTCAGCGGAAGGCAGATTCCGCTCAATAATCAAAAATACTTCCAACCCCCAAAAGAGAATAAAAAAAATTTCTACTGCTTGGTAATGGTTTGATGAAACAATCAGGATAATACTAAAGTAAAAAGTACATATATACTAAAAAAACCATGAAATATAAAAAAAAATTTGTTTATTACAAACAAAAGAAGAATAGATAAATTATTATATGTAAAGCTCTGTACTGCACTATTATGTCCAGTGTTATTGCCTTTTTTCTTTACTTAAAAGAAAAAGAAGAGTGGTCAGTCAAATCCATTTGAAGCCAGTCATTACCTTTAGTATGCATTTATTTCTTCTCAATGGTCATCAATTATTGCAATTTACCTTTTCCCTTGATGTCCAATTTTGACTGATCATGTAGACTCTGAAAAAGAGATTTTCTCATTCCACTTCAGACATGAATAAGCTTTCTTAATTCATGGTGCATCTCATAATAAATAAGGTAAATTATTGTGAATTTTGAGAGGAGTATTTTGAAATTAAAGTTCAAGGAATACTTTCCATTCCTTATACCAACCAAGTTCACATTGACCTAGCAAGTCAATCAAAAAAAAAACCTTGAGATGCAATTGCCTTGCCTGATTTGCCGATGATTACCCAGTATTTACTGTTTCACAGTTGCAACTGCAGCCCAGCTCTGTTCGCCTAAACCGCATCCAAACGTAAAAATGAAAATTGCCACCAGGCAGGTCCTTTATTGCAAAAGGCATAGGTAAAGTCATGTCTGCTTATATTTTTTTTTAAATACACTCACCTATTCCTGTACCTATGCAATATATAGAGGGAATTATCATTAGGGGCATCTGGGCAATGGAAAGACTGGGGCAAGTGCTAAGCGCAGTGTAAAGTTCCTCCTTCAATAGGTGGAAGGCACCCTCCAGCTTCACAGTGCCCTAGGGCTATGTTCAGACTATTGATGAGGATGCAGTGGATGTACTGCTTTCTTGTGCAAGGGACCCCCTGCCTTTTGGGAGGCGCTACATGCAATGTCTGCCTGCACCAGCCCCATAGCGAATAAATAAGTGCCATCTAAAATGTGCAGATGCTGATTCTTTAGGAACACCCTGCGAGTGTTTAAATGGCTGGCAAAGTGCCAGCTGCAGGGAACGGCATGGGATCCTACGTTTTAGAGGCAAATGTAAGAAATTCTCTTACAATGTTTATGGGCAGAATCGGCCCTGTTTGTGAGTTACCCCAATTTACACAAGTGTTGTCTAAACATCTGTGTATGCATATACATATTTGGACTACTAAAAGCTTCTTGCTCAAGTATCACACATTTCCATTGTGCCTTTGGGAAAACATTATCTATTTCAATTGTTTCCCTTTTAATTCAGTTCATGTAAGCAGTGTTCTAAAACAGATGCTATGTTAAGCATTTATTTAATGTTTTCCAGGGAATTTACATAGGTCTAGCTAGTGTTTATGTTTTTCATAAGCAGTTTTAAGTCTTTACAATTTGTCATACAATTTTGCAACAATTTTCTGCTGGGATTTTTCCACCATCTGCTGCATTTTTGCATTGTAAGGTTATCTCAGTTTGACTACTGCAAATATACTGAAATCCATGTTCTCTATATTTTTCTGTACTTTATACCAGAAAGAAAGCATTTATTCCAAATCTAAATTGCAATGTTATGCTAGTTAGGAACTATGACACACTTTTATGAGTATTAAAATAGATGTAACTGCCTTGCATGCACACCGAAGTTCATTAATTTCCAGCAGTCAGGGGAATGACAAGATATCTGGAATCTTACAGTGAGCTGGACATCTGCAGTTTAGTGTGCTCAATGGACATCACCTGTCCCTTACACAATAATGGACCCACAATAAAGGTCTGGCACCTGGGGGGGGGGCGGACAGTGTCTGGACTCGAGAGGATTAACAAGATGTGAGTTACGGCACCTTTTTTCTTACAAAAAAAGAACTACATATATAATATATATATATATATTTAAAAAGGAACTAAACCCAGTTTATACTCACCTGTCTATTACGTCACTACTGCTGCCATATTTTTCTTTCTTCTATTCCTCGTTTCAATTTTAGGCCATCTGGATTGGCTGAGCTGGGCAACCGCAAAGCCTTGCATGATCAATTTAGTCCCACTTTAAGATTAGTCCCACTGTATAAAGTAAGCTGCAGATTTAAAAAAACTCAAAATGACTTCTTAAGCTACATTAACATGTAAAAATGTTGATGTGAGATTGTAGGAATAGGAAAACATATGGTGTCAATAATGCAAAAAGCAAAATGCAGTAAAATGAAATTAATTTTAAATAATCTGTTAACTACTTTAAAACTAGTCCCCAGTAGCAAAGTGGCACTGGGAATTCTATTGCCAGATGGTCATTCCAGTGAGAGAATGTCAGAAAAGAAAATATTTGGTGCTAGAGTAAGAGTAAACTCTAAGGGTTTGCATTCCAAGGGCAGGTCAAGTTGATGAGGCTGGTACTATGATATGGAAGCTAACCAAGTCTGCACTTGGCACATGGCTTGATATTGAGCTACGAGACTTACTGAGCCCAAAAGGATCCCCAGTAGCAGGGTCCAAATGGGGCACCAGGCATTCTTTTGACAGACAGTCATCAGGTGTACACGTCAACTGCCTTTTTTTGTTTCACAGCTACTGCCACAATGAGAATTCAGTGGGATATATGCAAAAAACACTAGTATGGAACAAAATCACTCACTGTGTCCAGAGACGGCCAGTCTGGAGAGAAATGGCTGGATTCATATATATACACCACAATCCCATTTGACCTGAAAATAAATCAAGTGGCTCACCAGACCTCATCAGGTCAGTGGCGATTGGATCCTAAAATAATGGCATGTAGCCCCCCAGGGGTTCAACGTGGGTCTGTGTCCTGATAGTCCAACCCTGGTTAGGCCATAAAAGGAGATGAACATTTGAAATCCTTGAAGCTGAAGATATCAATGCCATGTTTTCCCAGCCTGCGTCTGTCAGCTTTGTTGGGAACATGTTTTGCTAAATTTTCTGCACCCCGCTCAGTGCTCCATATAACATTTATTTTCCACAGCTTCTGCCACAGTGACAATTTAGTTACCTATAT
>NC_092865.1:29757607-29780412 GCF_032062135.1 Pyxicephalus adspersus | reverse complement strand
TGTATTCAGTAGCCTTCTGAAAAGCATGCTCATGCTGCCATGTCCAGACCACACTGTTTAAACATTTTTTATCTTAATATATTTTTATTTCTTCAATGTTATTAGCATTAATGTTTTTTCTTTCGTAAACAGAGTCATCATTCGCATCCATGGACCTTAAAATTCATCATTCTTTATTTGATGCCCGATGTTTGCTTCTGTGACATCTGGATCCCTTTCAACTGATATGTTTGTGTTGTGTTGGTACTATTATTTCCCCAATTATTTATTAGTGTTGCTGATTTTGCCAGTTAGACTACAAAAAGGTGTCAACAACTTGTTTTCGAAACTGTTAATCTTCACTTGAATTGCTTTTGTCTAGCAAATCTTTAATAAAGTACCACTTGCCACTTTTCTTGTTTATTGCAAACTAAATTTCTTTTTTTTCTCGATTTTTAATAAAAGGGAAATAATACACCTTTTTAATCATTATATTCAGAGATTTAAGTTTTATTAAAAAAGTGAAATTATTATTACTGATGTGACATTGTTTCAATGTTTTTTACGCAAAGTTACTTTTGTTGTGGTGACATTTCTGTAAAATATAGATTAACTTTAAATTTATGTGACGGAATGCACTCTTCACTCTAAATCTTTCACTTGATGAGTATAAGATAGAGTGTGTGTGAGACAAGAAAAAAAGAACTTTACAATAATAAAGGAAAAATGCATTTCCCAGCTGTATTTGTCTCCTTGGAGCAGGGACAGTTTTTACTAGACCATTGCTTTTCGACCAGGATTTTGTGGAACCCTAGGGTGACATTTTTCCCACTGACCACCATAATAATGTACTGGGAGCTGTGGATACGTCAATCATTGCCTGGGTCCTTTAAAACCTGAAAGTTCATTTAGGGGTTACCCCATGTTAAAAGATTGACAAAGGTTATTATATGGTAGTCTGTAAGGCATATTCTAGTGAGTCAACGTGTTTGTGAAGGTTCTTAGTCCTGTGATTAGCTGTCCTCCATGTACATAGTTGAAGGGGTAACCAATCACAGGTGAGGGATATACCCAATAGCCAATAGGTTAGAATAATGACTTTCAAGGTGGGATTTTACTCAGGCACAAATATCTGGAAATTTCCAGTGGAGATGAGGCAGCCATGTGTTTATAGGAAGAGAACCTGTGTGGCCTGCTGGACCAGCACCTAGGCAGGTCAGGGCCTGTGCCTTGCTAGCCATGGGGATAGTGTTTGCCTGAGTAAGAGTTCACGTCCTACTTGGAAAAGGAAGTCTATTTATTGGCGCTTGAGAACAAGATCCTGCAATCATGCTCAGAAACTAGCACAAGGAAAGCAAGGTCAAGGAAGCTACTCTCAGTAAGCAAATGAGACAACGCATCTGATTTATTAAAGCTCTCTAAGGCTGGAGAGGATACACTTTCATCAGTGAAGCTGGGTGATCCAGCAAACCTGGAATTGATTTCCTTAAAGTCATTTGATATTTGTTTGTAAATATTTTCAATCCTGAACCAAATCCAATCCAGCTTTGCTGATGAAAGTGTATTCTCTCCAGCCTTGGAGAGCTTTATAAATCAGGACCAGACAGTCAATGATACTGAGAAGATCCAGCTGCAGAGTTAAATTAAATGCCCGGTGAGGAAAGAAGTTGAGTAAAAAGGGCTTATTGAGAACAGGACCTGGGAATTCCTACACATACAGATCATGAGTTGAGTATCTATGGGACATTGTGCGCCCCAAACTTTTCTCCTAGAGTCTTCCAGTTCATTTAGATAAAGTTACTAAGGTAAAGAAGAAATACAAAAAGACTTCATTGTTTAAATGTCCCTAATTATTTGACTTTGGACATGTAACTCCCCAAAGCATTATTCATGTAGCATACACATTTCTTTAGTTCATATTTTATCTTCAACCTTTTAACTCTATCTTTCTTGTAAAATGTTTCTGTGTGTTCTGACAGTGTGTTTGCACTTTTGCATGATCTTTCTGCACCGTGATAATGGTAATATAAAGCCTGCCATGATATTGTGTTGCTGCAAATTAAGATTGCCTTAAAAAAATGGTTACTTTGGGCACAAATATGAAATATGAGTATTGGTCATAGCCCTCTGTTTAGAATTGTTGACATCACAGTCTTTTTATTACACATCATTGTGTACATGCAACTAAAATGATACGATTCCTAAAGATCATAAAAATAGTTTTAGGAATCTGCTGCTGGGTTTAGGATTCTAAAGTAGGAAAGAGCCTGCAATTGTTGACATAGGGATTGTGGTGGACCATTATAAAACTCTATTGTGGTTCCTGAATGGACTTTATTCATGTTTGCCTTTTTTTCATCTCGTTTACATGGGGGATGGGGAGATTTACAGCTTACGGTATGTGACTACATTTTTTTCCACTTCTGCTTACAGGAAGAAACATGAACACTACAATTCCGGGAGGAGGAGTTTTTCTCTACTTTCTAAAATGTTCCTAAAGGTAAATAAACAGTAACCATATTTAAGGAATGGTAGGTTGCATAATATTACATATCTTGGGTTATCAGCAAAGCAAATATTGCTAGGCCATTACTCCTACATGTTTCATTGCAAGTATTAAAACAGATCCCATTTTGTCATCTTTGGGTAAATGACCTCCAAACTACAACTTGATAAAGGAAGCTAAAAGAAGGTAAAGGAAAATGTTCATAGCAATACAGCAACAATATTGTAACCTTCTAGCTGGAGGAACAAACCTGGACAACCTAAATTCAGTAAAAAGACATTGAAAGATAATATCCATAAGTATATTAGTTCAGTAATAACTATGATCTCATCATAAATCTTGCACTGACATATACACAGACATGCTGCCTGCAAAAATGCCTACTATGCATTGATGATATTTGAAATTCTTGAGCTGTAAAATATCACATACTTGGGTTTTTTTCTTCCTGTGACATGGGTGAAAAAGAAGACAGGCTTATAATAAGAAAAAAAGACATTTATTTCGTCTTGAGAAATAGGAACTTGGCCAAGGTCACAAATCTGACACTGAGATCTAAATCAGATCAGCTCACATCAAAAGCAGTGCCCTTTCCACTTCACTACTCCTCCAGCTTCTTTAGGCTAACTGTACTCTTGCATACATAATACATAGAACCCTATTTTAACTTCATTTTTATAAGCCTGACTGAATAAAAGATTTCTGCATTTCAACATCTACATTCTACTTCTCAGTTCATGTACCAATTGGATTTCCCATTGGTAGTTATCAAAGTATGGATTGTTTTAGGACAAAGTTAAGATGCATGTACAGAGTACTAATACTAGGCATTGTGGGACTATCTACCAATAATAGTTTTGTGTTGGGTTGTGAATAACTAAATCAGCCAATGCATGTGTACAGATATCACCAGTACATCATTGTCAAGAAAAATATTAAACAGTGGCCCAGCTATTTGTAGCTTCTTCCAACCTAAGTATGTAGACATTGATGCAGCAACCTCTGGCTACAGTATCACACATCTCCTGGAACCAGAAAACTGAAGCCGTGATAGCAGTTTTAATAATACTGTATATTGTAGGGGAGAACATCTGTTTCAAGACATCACTGGTTCAATAATACATTCCAACTTAATCAAACTGAAATATTTATACCAACAAAAGCAATTAAATTGCAGTGTATGTGGTCTAGACAGGTGTCCTACCCATACTGTTGAGTAGAATACATTCCAGTGGTATAAAAGACAAATGCAGCAATTCTTGATCAAAAAAGGAAACGTTGAACTGCCTGTGAATAATTAGAGGTTCTCCCCTACTATATAACTGCCTGTAACCTGTGGCTAGGTAATCAATAAATTGTATTCTGGGTAACCATGACATAGGTCGTATGGCCAACCCGGCCAGAAAAGTATGTGCCAGCAGCATGAAACAGGTAGATCAACTTTCTTCTGCTTTTCTTAAAACATACACATCTCTTGCCTGTGCAATTGTTAATCAAGCCTAAAATTGAACTTTAAATGGGTCCCTTCTACTACCTACCCTGTTACTCGATAGTGCTAGAAGAAGCACAATGGTGGTCTCATCCCTCCATCATTCTGCTCTCTTTTCTTTACAGCATGTCTACCTGCACTGCAGCAAACCTGGCTGGGTTCTTGTGCCACACAGGGTAATCCAATGACAGACAGTCATATTATTTTGGCAGTCTCCAACTTTTACAGAGGGCTGCAATCAACATCAGAAATTACATTAGTGCAGCCCAGCTAGGTTGGTTATGCTACAGTTCTTGAAGGACAGTGTCAGTGATAGACCCCCATGCAGACCACATAGTGACAGACCCCTTAGTTACAGACCCCTCAATGATACACCTTTAGTGCAAACCTCAATACCAGGCACAGACAGTGCAAGACTTAGTGGCAGACCTTCAGTTCTTTCTTCACTGCTGACTTGATGTAGCATTGCGTCTTCTGTCTTTCTCTTCTATGCCTACCCTACCCTTCCTGTGGAAGGGTAGAAGCTGTTTGAGATTGCCAATGACAACATGAAAGCAAGAAAGTGCAATCTTATCTTATTAATGATCAAAATTGATATCATGGAGCCAGCAGCTGACCTTGACTGTCACAGACTGAATAAAATCATGGCTGCCTTTAGTTCACACAGATGAGTAACAATTGGCCTTAAGCACTGGGAGCCAATAGGATAATGTTGTCACCATTTTAAAGTAGAGCCTCAAAGAGACCAGAAACCGTCAGGACCAATATGTATTTGACAAACATATAAAAAAAACTTTATACAACTTCCTATCTTCCTTTTCCTATATTTTACGATCTTCTTGAGCTCTTTGTCAATAAAAGACTCACCGACTATCTAAAAACAAACTCTCTCCTTCACCCACTCCAGTCTGGCTTTCAAGCTACCCATTTCACCTGGCATTCAAACAGGCCTTATTAAAGTGGCCAATGATCAGAGCTAAGTCACAAGGCAACTTTTTCCTCCTCCTCCTCCATCTGTCCTCTGCTTCTGACACTGTTGATCACCCCCTTCTAATACAAATCATGAACTAAATTAGTATCAGTGACACTGCTCTCTCTTGGTTTGCTTCCTACCTGTCTGACTGCTCCTTTCAAGTTTCTTTCAATGGTAACTCCTCCTCGCCCACTCTCCTCCCTGTTGGTGTTCCCCAGTCAGTCCATGGGCCGGTTCTCTTTTCTCTGTACACCTCCTCTCTCGGTAGTCTCATATCCTCCTTTGGCTTACAGTACCATCTGTATGCTGATGACACTCAAATCTATCTGTCCACCCCTGACTTGTCTTGGTGTCACCTTCAATTCTGCCCTTCCCTTCACCCCAACATTTGCAGGTCCTGTCACTTCCACCTGCACAACATCTCCAAAATTCACCCCACCTCTTCCCAGAGACCACCAAACTCCGTGTACCCGCTCTTATCTCTAGTCTGAACTACTGTAACATCCTCTTCTCTGGTACTCCACTAATCCAACTCTCTCCTCTACAATCTTTTATAAATCTTTTATAAATGCTGCAGCCAGACTCATCCATCCTTCCCACTGCTCCTTTTCCGCTGCATCTCTTTGTAGTTCTCTTCATTGACTTCCATTTCACCAGAGAATCAAATTCAAGCTTCTGTGCTTTGCCTTCAAATCCCTCCACAGTTCTTGTCCCACTTACCTTACTGACCTGGTAAAAAAAATACTTCCCCAGCCTCTCTCTCAGCTCCTCCAAAGACCTAATACTGACTTGCTCACTCATACCCTTCTCACATGTACGGCTCAAAGACTTTTCTAGAACTGCCCCGACTCTCTGGAATGATATCCCATGTCCTATTCGGCTTGCTCCTACTTTCTGTTAATTTAAAAGGGCACTCAAAACCCATCTTTTCAAACTTGCCTCCCCATCTTCTTTTGTCTCACTACTTACCCACCATTCCCTATCCCTCCCCTGGTGTGTGCTACTTCCCCCACCTCTTAGATTGTAAGCTCTTCTGGGTAGGGTCCTCTCCTCCTCCTGTGTCACTGTCTGTATCTGTCTGTCATTTGCAACCCCTATTTTATGTTCAGCGCTTTATAAGTACTGTTTTTCATTGATTATTATTATTATTATTATTATTATTATTAATAATTATAATATTAATAATAATTTGGAAAGCTAAAAGGAAGCTTTTAAAAAAAAAAAAAGTTAATATTTCTATTTACATAAACTTTGAGGTATATCCATCAAATTTGAGGAAAAAGTGTGAATCTTGATTAAATCATTCACTACCCCCAGGCTTTTTTATAATCTGCATGTAAATATGTAAAATAAATATATATTTAATAGAGTAACAAACAGGTGAGATGAATAAACCCTGCATTTTTTATATTCTTTGTCTTTTAAGACATCCCATTTCTGTATCTATATGACCTATGTAAAATTGAGGCAGGTTTGTAAGAGGAAGAAAAGCACGGATTCTGTTTTTTAGAAATAGGATGAAAATCTTTTTAATAGTCAAATGTCGGGCAAACTATTTTTTTAAGAGAAAAAATCACAAAGATTCAAGAAAAGCAATGCAGTAAAAGTGTATATACAAACACCTCACTATTTCAAACAGACTAGGCTTGTAGAAAAAAAAAACTTTTCCCTTTGATATCTGTTAGAAGGATAAAATGAAAGGGACAGTGATACATATTTTAAGGCCTATAAATTCACAATGGGACTTAAGAATAAAGAGATAAAACCTTTGAACTAAAGTAAGGTCCATCACTCTGCTCCTTTTTCTCGCAAGACCCTATAAAAGAAATTGTGGTAGACAGGGGCACCAGCTGGTTTTTGCCACTGAATTTCTAGTGACATGACGCAGAAGTCGTATTTTAAGGTCATACCAATGCTTTGTGTATTGCATGTCATTGCTTCTGTTATACCTGATCTCTAAGCTTGTGTGCGCTTGTTTTTCTCGCAAAATACCCCTGTGAAAGCATCCACTCATAAGCTTACATCTGAGTATCCCTTTGTACTGTCTCAAAGCCTATAGTCTAGAAGGCTGCATTAAGTTGATTAAAGTGGTATCATAGACAGTTACTTAGGCTCTTACTGTGCCCTTAGATTAAAGACAAAAAAATCCCCTCTGCTCAAGATTTTTTTTGTAAAACTGCAACTTTGAAAGGGGTCAGAAGAAGACAAAGGCT
Source organism: Pyxicephalus adspersus (assembly GCF_032062135.1). Taxonomy (NCBI): domain Eukaryota; kingdom Metazoa; phylum Chordata; class Amphibia; order Anura; family Pyxicephalidae; genus Pyxicephalus; species Pyxicephalus adspersus. The sequence continues at coordinate 29,773,252 of NC_092865.1, read as the reverse complement.
CCGACAGAGGAGAAAAAGGGCTTTTATTACAAATTATTTCTAATTGCCCCTTTGTTCCAAAAAAGCAGCAGTTGCATTGACTGGAAGATAACAAGCAATTGACATTTCCCAATAAAAAGCTTTTGCAAATCTTAGAAACAGACGCTTGTACTTGTATGAAAATTGCTCTCTTTCTCTGCTGATCTAGAATTAGTCAAAATTGAAAAAGTGAAGTCAAATTGCTGGATATTCCTTGCTCTGTATTGACTAGAAATGAAAGAAAATTGAAAGTGCATCAGTACTAAAATAATAGGTCAGCTCTTTGTGTTTCTTGAGGGGATCGTTCACCGAAGAGATGTTGTAGCTCTTTTGCCGTAGCGGCTACAAATTGCTTATGTTAGTTCTTATTGAGGTGTATGGGGTTATTTATACAGACAGGGTGCAATGTATCTTGTCATGACTGCAGCATGCTGTCGCCTCAATATTACTGTCATTTGCACAGACGGGTCTAAGCTAGCTATGTGATTGGAGTGACAATTATTTCAATAGTCTGCTAGGAAAAAGCATTTTATAAATAATAAAAAAAAAAAATCTTAGTTGAGTTATCTTACCCTCAAAGAGAAAAATCTGTGGTTACAATTTTATTAATGGCCCATAGAACTTTATTTTGTGTGGATTCTTCCCTGATGCTTGGGAGTTCCCACTTACTACAGTCCTTTTTCCATAGTACTCATAGATAGGGATGACAGGAATTCTGCTCCACCGGATTTTCCACTTTCTCTTGGAACTTCCATTGAAATGACAGTATACAAGGGGTTATTGGGCAAATTAAAAATAAATATTCTTTAGTGCAAACTGGCAAAAGGTAATAATAAAATGTATAGGGAGACAGCTACTGCCACGCAGAGCATGAATCATGAATATATATAAATATATATATATATTTAATATATATATATATATTTATATGGAGAGTGGGTCGTCTCATGCAGCCTAGAGGGCAGCAACCACAAATTGCATAAATATGGACAGATTCCATTCTTGGGAGAATCCTTTAAAGCTAAACATTCTTTTCATTTCTCAAATTAAAAAATAAATATGGGGTCCCCTTTTTAATTTTAAGTAGACCCTTAAATAGCAGATTCACTATTAGTGCAGGGAATTCTGAGCATTTGCTGGAATACTATGCCATCTCATGAAAAGCGAGGATATTGGCTGTCAGTCAACTTAATTTAAACTTTTTTATTTACAGTTACAAAAGATTCCAAAAGTAAATGTAAACACAATAGGCTTTCTGCATATTACCATTCCAACATACCGGTAGAATAATATATAAAAGAATCAAAATTCAAGGCTGGGGCAGATAAATAGATTCTCCTCTCTGTTCTATAAAGCTATAGAGCACAGAGAAAAAAGATCACTAATTCTTCTGACTGTCTTCATAACGCTTTTGCCTAATGTCAACTGAGCAATAGTTAAACAATAGAAGTCATATTAGTCTTTACTCTTGGCTAATAGACTGATTGAAACTCAAAGTAGAAGTGTCGTGGGCATTATGTGGCATTCTGGGTTTCCGTGGAATTGGGCAACTGGTGCAATGAAATGGCACTTTCCATGGAACTTCTGTGGAATTGATTCTTCCAATCCCTAAATTGCAGTGTAGACCAAAACAATATATACATATATAATTTTTATTATTATTATTAAACAGTATTTATATAGCACCAACATATTATGCAGAGCTGTACATTCACTCACATCACTCCAGATTTTTATTTCTGAACAATATTCTAAAAAATAACTCACACAAGGGATGATATATGACCATGCAAACAAGTTCATCACCAATCCATTGTTTGTTTTTGTGGCATTGAAGTCTGTCTTCCAACATAACCTTCCTGAAAATGGCCAAACAATGCAAGACCTTAAAGACCATGAGTGGCAGATCTTCTAATGCAGCTCTGTGACTTCCTAATGCTTGCAGGTATATCTGTACATATGTCAGAATGCGTTTTTTGTTTCCTCTCAACAGATCTTCAAATAACAGGTGTGGATATTTTGTACATTTTTATTTGGGTCAGTGGACTTTCTGCCTATTTAATCCTAACTCTCAAAGATGAACTGGAAAAAAAATAAATTGTAATTTTTTTCCTTGGCTAAGTAATTGCTCCTTTTGTTTAAGTTTTACTGTTTTTTTTTTCTATTTAATCTCACCTCTTACTAAACAAGAGGAAGAATCCTCATAAAACAGATTTTTTAGGCTGGTTCATATTTTCCGGAAGACTTGAACTAGCACATAGTATAAATAATACCTTCATCGCTTGTTAAATGAAACCAGATTTCCGAGACGCATGGTCTCAGCGTGTGTGTTTTTTGAATGTTTTGTCATTTTTTTTTTCATTATTCTAACGACAAAACACCTCCCATTAACAATCACTAATTGACTGTTTGACATTACATTTAACTTTGAAGTCATGGCAATATGACTGTCTCTGTAATAAAGAAGCTAAAATGGACATATCTTTTACTTTTTTTCTATGAGTAGGTGCCTGCAAGAACCAGGTGGTGTTTTTTCAGATGAATGAGCATGTTACAATGTGTTCTTCCTTTTGGATAAAACATTAGCGTATCAGATGTGACAAATCAGATGTTCATCTTCCACGCTCCTGCATTATTTTACATTGAGAATTAGATCATTTTCTGGCTTTGATTTAACTTACCATTATTCTCCTTGAAATAGGTCTGTGAACACTCTTGAAGCGTATACAGATATGTACATACCATAACAATATTTTCAAATATTAATACTTTTTACTGCCATCTTGTATCTACATTTTTAATACATTTTTATTTTAAAGAGAATGTGTCATCTTACAAGGGTTCGCTTGGACACGCAACAATTCACTAATTAGATAAAGTCTGTCAGTGTCGGGATTAATGAAACAATGTAATAATACATTCAGTCTGGGTGCTGCCATGTTAAATAATTCTCTGCAGTGTCCAGTCACAGAGCAGTGTAGAGTAGATTCTCTAGATTTCATAACCTGTTCTCTTCAAAAGTGCCACAGATTAAAAGCTCTAAAAAGGAGAATATTAAATTGAATGTTACGTAGCAATGACAGCATGAATTGAAAAAGTAACTTTCTATACAACATTGTAATCTGAATGTACATTTGACAGATTCTCTTTAAAGCTTAACTCCAGACATTTTTTTGCTAGGTTTTTATTTTCTAACATGGACACAGAGGGCCTGATTTATTAAAGCTCTCCAAGGCTGGAGAGAATAGACTTTCATCAGTGAGTGATTCCGCAAACCTGGAATGGATTTCTTCAAATTCATTTGTTATTTGTTTGCTGGACCAGATCCATTCCAGGTTTGCTGGATCACCCAGCTTCACTGATGAAAGTGTATCCTCTCCAGCCTTGGAGAGCTTTATTAAATTAAGCTCAGAAACTCAAGGATTTAGACCAGTGTTTCTCAACCAGGTTTTCTTTATTATTTACTTCATATTTTGCACCGCTTTACAAAGCACTAACTGTCCCTCTAAGGGGCTCACAATCTAATGTCTTTACTATAGTCATATGTCTAAGGCCAATTTGTAAGGCAAGCCAATTAACCTAACTACATGGGATGTGGGAGGAAACCCACGCAAACACAGAGAGAACATACAAGCTCCTTTCAGAAAGTGTCCTGGCCGAGATTCGAACCTATTACCTAGTGCCACAAAGGCAAGAATGCTAGCTACTGAGACAACTGTATATTATAAATGTAATTATAAATGTAATTGCATTACCAATTTTGTTTATTTGCTCTACAATACCCAATTGAAAATGATATATAGAGGATGTCAGACTTTTGAGCTAAGAATGTTTAGGCATTCACTTTTTCATTTATACTTCACCATAGAGTTGAGTAACTCTGGTTATATTTTGTATTATATAGTGGTGACATTACGTGGTCCTGCTTGGGTGCAATAATAGACACACACATTTGAACTATGCCTCCATATTTTAAAAGACCCCCAAAGGTTTTATTCCTGTTTTCCTGTAGAGTTTTTTAAATTGAAGCAGACCAAGATATTTGTTTCCCAGTTGGACCTAATCATATCTGGTATGGCTCTGCAGGTCTTAACGTGCACAAACCCTATTGTAATAACTAGTTACAATATGATGACCTGTCTTCACACATATTTTCACTAAATGTTTAAAACTCCTTTTGGTAAAAAAAATTCCCATCCATAGATCACAAGAAGAATCTTTAAAATGGTATGTATGAGAGTATATATACCACTGACATTGGAGCAACAAAAATTATGTGGATACAAAAACTACAGTTTATTAATAATAAACTAAAATTCATACAAAAAAAATCTAATAAAAAATATTTGCTGTTGGCCACCTCCTTAATAATCATCAAATAGGTAATGTTGTGTTTTATGCATGTATAGTAAGCTTTGGTGTATCTCTGCTCACCATGCTATTGTGTTCATTGTTTGAACCATCAAAACATACAATCTGTAAAACACATATATGTAGGTTTATATACAAATATTTAGATACTGAACTTCAATGTGCTTGCTTAGTAATATCCAATTTCTTTTTTGATTATGTCTGTTGTATAGGCATTGTTATTTGCTGCAGATCCAGCAATTTGCAGATCAGCAATCAGGAAAATATTGTCCTGTGTGATAGACAAAGGTGATAACATTTTTTTTACAAATGATATAATATTAATAAGACATCCTGCTATGTTTTTACCATTAACACTTCAGAAAGTTTTAATACATCATGCAAAGCAATGTTGAGCATCTGATGATTTTATATGAGGAGTTGAAATGACATTAAACTGCGTTATATTGCTTATCAAGACTGGTAAAAAACTGTTTTGCAGAAGATAACTATTGAGAAGGGTTTTGAGGTGGGGGGCATCACAGTGTGATTTGCTAGTACATAGCTGTCAGAAATATCAGCTCCCAATTTACTAGTCATACACAATGGGCCAGTTGAAACTTGTACGCTGTTCCAATTTGTCACAGCTCTTGTTTGTAGTCTTCACAAAACTGCCTTGTGAACGCAAAGGAAACAGCCCTCTTGGATCCCATGAGTCAATGAAATGCTTTTACCTCCTGCTGGACCTAAATATCAGGTGGCTCAGAGTGTCTAATTATCAATAAAACATAGGTTGATATTAAATGTGGTTGTGATGAACATTTCTTCTAAAAGAGCTTTAATACCAGGTTTAAATCATATTTTAATCTTTTCTTGCGCCTGGCTCAGATATTTATGTTTTAACTTATTGTATTATTATTATTGTGTTCTTCTATCACTGGTGTCCTGTTGTGCAGGTACATAGTTCTAATTATCAAATAAAAGTGCAAAAAATAGCAAGTGATCAGGGACATTCTCATTAGTAGTTAAGTCACACTTATCTCAACATTGAGGTATAATTTTTGATCCATAGGGACTGTGTATTCCAACAAAACTTGCACAAACAATCCAAGAAAAATGTCAAACCCAATGCAAAAATATACACGGTTTCATCAACTTACAGCTACATGCTAAACCATTGTTTCTCAACCATTTTACAAGGGGGAACCCCTTGAAATACTTTCACATCTTCAGGGAACCCCTGCTGTTATTACTATATCCACAGTAAATAGGTGTGGTGGTCAGTGGGAAGAATTAATTCTACATTGCTGGCTACTGGGAAGAATGTCACCCTTATAGATAGCCAAATACATCATTGGTTTCATCTAAACTGACCTGGGAGGGACAAACTGCTCATTGCCCAAGAAAACCCTTAGCAACCTCTGGAGGAACTCTAGGAACCCTGGTTGAGAAACACTGTGCTAAACAATACATTTCTGCAAATTCTATGTTCATGTTGTGACCCACAAACATAATGACCCGGCTTTATTAATCTGGAATAGATTTCTTAAAAATAATTTGCAATTACTTACAAAGAAAATCCAGCACGATGGCTCAGAGGTTAGAACTCTGTCCTTTGCAAAGCTGGGTCCCATGGAGTTTGCAGGTGCTCCCTGTGTTTGCGTGGGTTTCCTCCAGGTACTCCAGTTTCCTCTCACATTCCTAAAACATGCAGTTAGGTTAATTGGCTTCTCCCAAAAAACTGACCTTACTCTGCATTAAAGACATATGACTATGGTAGGGACATTAGATTGTGAGCGCCTTTGGGGGACAGCTAGTGACATACCTATGGACTTTGTACAACGCTGTGTAATATGATGGCGCTATATAAAAACTGTGTAACAATAATAATAATAATAATGTTTCAAATCATAGACCAGATCCTTTTCATGTCACCCATGATCACCATGATCTCCCATGATAGTGTTTCTTTTCCAGTCTTAGAGAGCTTTATTCAGGCCCAATGTTTCCAATGAGGCACAAGACCCCAGTACTTTAATCTCCAATATGTTAGAGTTCTTAGACTTGAGTTAAAACCAGGTCTGCGTTGAAAACAAAACATAAAGGTCCTGATTTAGCAAAGCTCTCCAAGCCTGGAGAAGATCACCCAGGTTCTCCCATGATAGTCTATATTCTCCAGTTATAGAGAGCTTCAATAAATCCGGCCCAAAGGGTATGTAAACCCTAACAATGGACAATGCAGAAATTACCATTAAAAGCATTTGTTTTGTCTGTTTGCAGTACATTGCAGTATTTTAAATCATTAGGTCTCATTCCTAGGATGTTGTAATCAACAAAACTCTGAGAACCCATTCACACTCTCACACTGCATTATTTGCCATTTATTGCGAAGTAGCCAAATGCATGGCACATTGTAGTGCAGTACAAGACACATTCCCATGTGAAGTGGTGCACTGCTTAGCCAAAAAGGGTCATGTACAATTTATCATCTGTTGGCTAACCTAACACAATGTTGGGGTGTGCTATAAGGCATGTTAGCTCACCACAACATGCCCCAGGCCCTGATACTTCCATGTGCTGGCAAGGAATTTACCTTCATTTTGCCCTCTACACCTTTACAACAGCCCGTACTATGATGTTTGCAGATGTACAGGAGCTAAAAGGGATGGGTAAGTTCTAATTCTATTTATATCGGCTAAAACTTCTCTTGTCAAAACAGGCCATAGGATCATGGTTTTGTAAGGCCGCTGCAGGTAAATACAGACACATCATATTTTATACCTGAAAGCATTTTTTGGGGGTGGGATGTTTTTATTCAATATATTGTAAAATGAAGAAGCTATATACTAATTTGAAGTGGTATAGCAGCAGGCTAGCGAGCTCCTCCTTCTGCTCATTCTGCATTCTTCTTCTATCGTTGTGCTAGTTAGCCCTGCAGGTGAAAGACTGACATCTACCTATCAAGGTATTTTGATATTTGCATACCACCTTCCAAAAACCATGTACCATGATCTGCCAATCACAAAGACCTAATGATGTAATTTGGTCTAAAATAAATATGTTTTTGTTTTTTATTTTAAGTAATATTTTATTTCATTTTATTATGACACATCCATATCATACCCACCAGCCAGTACTGCGCTGCTTATTATACAACCATGCCATGGACAACCGAGAAGAACATGCAAACTCCATGCAGATAGTTTCCTGGTCAAGATTCAAACCTAAAATTGGTATTAGGATGCTGGTCGGGGGAAGGGGGAACCAGGGAACGAAAATATAAGGATATTAAACTTAAACAGCTGAATGGTATATAAGTGAGGTTTAGATATACTGAATATTAAGTAATGGAAGACTGAGTGTTTTAGTGCAGGGTTCATAACTATAGACATTGTGGTTGCATTTGTACTATGTTTAAACCAATTTCCTATACAACAAAAAGACAGGTAGCAATACATGTAAGGCTCACAGAGACCTAGAGGGAAAGTGCAGACAATGTTCATGTGTTTTCAGTAAATATTGAGGTGACAGTCAATGGAAGGCAGAAGGACATCATTCGCTGTGATTGTGCGCTGTTGGCACTTTCTTCCTAGAGTTCAGTAAATTAAAGTATGAGGGCTACCAGCTGACTGTACTCACTGTACTGTGAATGGAAGTGAGCTTCAAATGGAAATGTTTAGGCAGAAATCTCCTGAAATTTCCAAAATACCAGCAATTTACAACTACATCTTTATGTTATTTTATGATAACGTGAGACTCAATAATTATCTAGCACTACTGTATTTTTGAATAAATGATATTTGGATGCTTATACATAATACTCATCTAGCGATCTGTATGTAGCTAGCAGGTACTTTTTATAACACTTGCATCAGTGCCTCTGCCGGTCCTTAATACCTGTCTATGTAAGCATCCATTGCATTATACACTTCAATTAGCATAAAGACAAGCAGATGGTACAACTGTCTCGTGCCCAATTTATAGCATATTATGACTTTGTTTTTGGTTATCGCTGGTAACAGAAGTAGTCTTTTAGGTTTTTTCAAATATTTACAAGCTATTTACTAAAGCCGTGAAAAAAACATTGGTGATGACATGCAAAGTGCAGAGTGCCACCAGCCATTTAGATTTCAGTTTTTTTAAAACAGTTAAATGTTTGTTAATTTGTTGCCATGGGCCACAGCACTTTATAAATTGTTTTTTTTCTTACTGAATAATCCTTTACGTATGGCTCTGTGCCATATATCGTGGTGCAAAATGAAGGTGAAGATAGACAATTATATTCTCTGGCACCTAAACAATTACATTGTTTAGCCATAGTATCACACTAACAAGATCTGATATCATAATTGCACAAGTTCTCTGTGCACAAAGAAGCTGTAAGAGGCTACCAATTCCATGCCAGTACATCCAGATCCATTCTTCTATGGCAGTAGTGGGAATTAGGCTGCATTGGACCAAAGTGAAAGAACTTCTAGTACACCATACTAATAAATGATCAAAACTGTGCAAGGACAACAGGGGTGATCAAATCACAACAGCATACAAGGTACTAGTCAAAACATCTACTACTATGCATGTGAATCTCTTACTGACAATGAATGATAACATGTGTTGGTGAATATGTGCTTTCTCTTGCAGCCCTGCTACCATAGGCCAGGCCCCATTTTGTCTGTGCAGAAATCCAGCCCTGATGGTGGCCACATTTGGCTGCATCTCAGTTAAAGAAGAATTCAGATAAATATTTTTTTTAAAGAAAACTTCAATAACAAAACCTTAAGATTACAACCATGTTCATCCCTCTTCCTCTCAGGCTTATGTAAAGAAATAGGAAATTGGGCTTTTTCCTGGCTATATCTCCTCAACATGTCACAACTTACAAACTAAAAAAGCTCAGTTCCTTTGACCAATTATCAGTGTTATTTAGTGTCTGCTATGTGTAAATTGTGTTGTCACTTAGGAGGCTGTAGCTAGAATAGAAAAAGAGTGCCCAGCATGCTAAAGTGATAGCTTGCATCTTTTCTCACAGCTACTCACCTTGGTTTTAATCTTGTACATTGCCTGATGATATTACAAAGGACTAAGACTTTTCTTATGTTGCTAGGACTGGATGGCATGATTTATTTTTTTGTATTACCTGAATTATTTAAACTTTCAGAACTGTGTGCCTATTGTCATGTTATTTAAATTTTTTTGGCCTTCAAGGTGTCAAAGCAATATAAGAGAGCTGAGGTGCCTGCACTTTAGAAGTAGAGGGTATGTATTAAAATAAAATAAGTTCAAAAGAATAATTTACCAGCTTTACTAGTTCAAATGAATGCTGGGTGATTCACAGAACTAAATATGACAAATATTTGGTAGAATGAAACAATAAATGTTCACCTATTGTTGGCCGCAAACTTAGGAGGACCTGTCATACACTGTACTGTTGTGTAAGTTGCTCCCCTGGTTTTTGTTTTAATTGTTTATAGTCAACGATCTCTGCAGCTCCTCATATTTAATTAGCATACGTCTTTATAATTAATCTTTTTTATTCTTCTTTGTGGTTAAATGGTTTTGGTAGTTAATTAAAGAAGGTGTAATTATCTCATAAACTAACAGTACACATGCATACCCTGAAATAATAAAAATAATAATACAAAGCCAGTTTAAATACAGACTTAACTGTTATAAATGAAAGACCGGTGAGAACTAAAGTAAACAAAATTATTCCATTCTGCTAGTGATATTGATTATGTGCCGTGTACGTAGCTCAGCTTTGTAACCAGCTGTTCTCATCAACCGTGCTTTGCTTGCTTGTTTGGCACTTGCTGCTTATAAATAGTTTGCTTTGAAGGCTGTTGCATGGTATTCAATATGCTGCCTCCCAGGGAGTTCTTACTGGATGCCTAGATTTCTCCACAATTGAATGAAAATGCATTAACATACCAGCGGGAAAAAACAATAACAATAAAACTGTGGCAGGCTATCATTATTAAGTGAGAAGGAATATGATTGATTTGTCAATTGTATTTTCCCTTTTTGATTATTAAATATCACTTGTATAGAGTCTGTCTGCTGTAAAATAGAGAGATTTTTTAAATATAAGCACCATGGGTGTCCCCTGCAATGTATTAGTATGTGCAGGCTTCAATACGCTGAACTATATACTTTTATATTTTGAGAAATGTCTATACCATTATATTGATGGCTACATAATCTAACTTTCACAGTTACTTTGTCCAAACAGATTTATAACTAAAATATAAGTTTTATTTTTTTTAAAATCACGGTAAACAAGCTGTCCTTTTTTGCATGTTGAGAATCGTGAATATGGCAAACACAGTGTGAAATGCAGAATCAGTTTATTCAGTCCCATAGCAACCAATCAGAATTGAAGATATTCAGATTTAACGATGGTAAACTGGAATCTGTAACCTGGGGATATCCATTTTTAGACTGCCTAGTTTATGAAGACTTTTCAACATTTTTCATTAAATATTTTATTACATCTTCACTCCAAGCATCATCTTTTTTTTTTTTTTGATGGGGGAACATTAAGAGGAAATGTTCCTCAAGGTGGCAGTTCTCACTCGAGAAATAATTATCCACCCAGTCTTAATAAATAAGTCATCAAGGTATGAAAGGTGTAAGATGGAGATTTCTGAGAATTGTTTGTATAGAGCAGGGGTGTCAAACTCAAATACACATTGGGACAAAATTAAAAACTTAGACAAAGTCGTGGGCCAACCTTGAAATTTCTTTAAAAAACTGAGGAAGTTTTTCCTTCTCATTAGATTTAAAACCTTGATGCGATCACGCCTGGCATCACCTGGATAACAGCAGGCTACGCACATCCTGAAACATCACTATATGATACAAGGTCATGGGTTGCCATGAAGCCCCTGAAACTCCAAAAGCCTCCTGGCACCTCCCACTTGAGGTGGAGTGCTGTAAATGCCAGGCACGGCCAATGTGGGGCTAAATCTTATGAGTGGCCCGCCGCTGGAACTCCTGCTTCATTGACATAGTGCCGCGACTACAATTCCCGGCATTACTTGAGTCTATAAAACAGTCCAATGCGGAGCCATGCATAAGACTGTAGACATAGAGCCCGCTAGTCTATAGGCACAAGTGATGCCGGGAATTGTAGTAGCGGTGCTACTTCAATGCAGCGGCAGGCCAGTTGCAGTTCATAGTAAGGATTCTTTTGGGGGGGCAAAAAAAGGACATTGGGGGCCAGATTTGGCCCCCGGGCCAGAGTTTGACACCACTGGTTGTCTGCCCAAACGCTTCCAAGCTTGTGTAGACTATCTTGAGTACTTTCACACTGTTTGTCCACAGTAGAGTGTCAAAAGCTCATATTGCTAAAATATTTATATTAAAACAATGGACTGTAGTGAAATATGTGTATTGTGGGTAAATAAAGATGTGTACAGATGTTGGATAACTGAATACGTACAATTTTTATTAAACAAGAATTCACAAGGAGCGTCAGAAATATATGTCCATAAACCATTTTTAGAGAAGGTGCAAATGCTGAGGGGACATCACCACCGCACCCTGCATTCACAGAAGAAAGTGGCATCAAGGTCACCATATTGGTGCCACTCCCTCCTATTCTCAACCTTTTTACCATGGAGGGAGCACTGGAATAACTTTTAGGTTCTAGGGAACCCTCCTAAGAGGGGTATATTTACTATTAGCAGGTGGTCAATGTGATGAATCCCTGTATCACCTTTACAGATAGCCAAAAATATCATTAGTGTTAGTTAAATTGACTTGAGAGGCACACAATTGTCATTGCTCACAATTGTCAAGAAACCCCTAGCAAACTCTTGAGGAATCCCGGTTGAAAAACACTGACTCATGCATCAAGAAACACCCAACACTAGGAGAAGATCCAAAGTGTAAATTGCATAATAATAAAATGGCAAGCAGTCATCTAAAAATGGTAAATATAAAAATGGATATTTATATGGGGACCCCTGAGGATAGAGGGATCGCTGGGGACCTGGAGTTGGGTTTTAATGAAAATCTGCTCTGAAAAACACACGGAGCCATCCATTGTCTCTTCCCTTCTAAAGATTCCAGTTCCCTGGCCATTACAATTAAATGCTGAGCTCAATAAAGTTTGAGTTAATGGTCTGGAATAAGTATGCATAGGAAAGTTAGTGGTAAGTCAGATGTTTTTTCAAAATAAGCAACATGCAGTATTTAAACAAGAGGGTAAGAACAACAGCAGGGTAACTCGTATTTGCAGAATGAGAAATAGAAATGACATCATGTTTTGAACCCTTGATAAGCCAGCATGGGCTTTTTTGTCTTTTGAATTTAAAGCCTTCTATCTGTGTCGAATTGGGAAGTTTTTCCTTCACTTCCTGTCCCATAATATAAAAAATATGGATGGATTCTCCCAAAGTGAGAAATATCACTGCAATAAGTGTCCTCATTGAAAGACGTTTCTATTAGTGCTCATATGTCTCATATGCACCCTTCTAAGCCATGGCAGCTGGCAGTCCATAGACAATACTGACAAACAATTTACCTGCAACATTTTTCATCCCACTGTAGGCACAACAACCCTGCTCTGGATTCAGAAACAGTGCAGCATTGTAGCCACACCATCACAATATAATACATTACAAGGACTTACCTGGCAGAATCGACAGATATTTGTGGAACTTTGAAGGGGCAATAGAGGAAAACTATGAATTTAGATTTTAGAGTGATCAATGAATGCTGCAAAACATTTTCTATTTTATTTGAGTAGTCACTCATTTGAGTAGTATTTGAGTAGTATTAACTACATTAATATCTCATGTACTTTAGGTCTCGGATTGTTTATGCTCTTCATATTACATTATGAAAATGACACCAGGCCCATAAAAGTCGGTCAGTAAATGTTACAGAGTTGTTGTTTTCACTAGAGCAGCATTCGTGAAGAAAGTCACACAGAAAGCTGCAATGTTGTTTAGAGCGCATCATACATTTTCTTCAATGAATTATTAAATGACTTAATGGACAGTGCATTACACAGAAAACTGGCAAATTACAGAATAATTTAACTGTTGCAAAGAAGCACACCAACTTGCAGGACGTAAAACACTCCATTTTGACACAAAATGCCTGAAGCTAAAGCAATTAAGCCTGCAAAGTATTGCCGTCTGACATTATGTGTATGTAAATTTGTCACTCATTGGCGAAGGGTTTGTAACAATCACAAGTAATGCTCACAATAAGCGAATCCATGTGGCATAAAATGTTTTTTGCTAGAGGAAGTTTAAAAAGAGTGGTTATGTATCATTTAGGTATATTATCATAATACATATGGCATTCATCTGCGAGAAGGAAAAGAAACTTTGTGGGTCGCATATCTAGGGGCTTTTATTTTTAAACTTATGCAGGGAACGCTGCAGGAACCAGGCTTAGCAATTTGAACATAGCCTGTAAAAAAAATTAATTTTGATTTTCTTAAAGGGCATTTAAACTAAGTAATATGTTATGCAGGTACATGAAAAAGCTTTCCTCAACATTCCAAGGACAGATGCAGAATACATCGTCAAGTATTTCATAGTCATACACAGGGCGGAATTTGTAGAAACACCATATCTAGTCTCATGGCACCATACACATAACAGAATTTAAGGGCAGTTAGATATAAATATTGATTTTGATTTTTGCTTAGGGTTGATTTTCACCTGAGCCATATAGTTATGCACTTAAGCTTTTCACGCATTCATGTTTACTCATAAGGCCTTAATGGGTAACGATGGATGTCAAAAACACATCAAATCATTTTGTAATAATTGGTGTAAAACCTAAGATTTAGGCTTTTATGTAACCATTTCTTTAATATACCTTGACTATTATTTTTAACTGAAGTGAGAATAATTTCAATTTGATAGTAAATGTTTTTATGTCAGTCCCACTGTATTTTGAAATGTAAAGTATAAAATATTGAGTAGGGTACCAAACGTTGCATTGCAGACTGAAACAACAGAAGTTTTCCAATTAAGGCCAAAATGAAAGTTTGTTTTTAAAGGGATCCCTGTACCAGGTATACTCACACTTCCAACAATTTTGTGTGCTCCAAAACTTACCTTCCTAGCTTTAGAGAGTTTCATGGTATAGGGTTATACAAGTTCAAAACAGGGATCTCTTCTAACTTTGGGGGTGCTATTTCAGGACCACAGACCACCACAAGCCCTAAATTAAGCATGTAAATTGGGGACCTCTGGGATCCACTTCCCTGCCAAAGAGCATTGGCCTAGGCCCACTGGGCACTAAGCTGTGTTTCCCGTGTTTATAACTGCCTTCCCACGAAAATTTAACTATCATGTAGTGCTATCTCATCACATGTAGCTGGTCACTCAATTTCTTTGAACACCAATATCTCAGGAATGGTCTGGTCTTTATTACAGTGACAATATGTTTGGTTCTGGTTAAAGTTTCATGCTGTGTGGGAGACCTCACATAAAATGGAACTGGATGGAAAATGTCCATTTCAGTTACCAATTATGTTCAAAGCAAACCTGAAAACAAAGGTAAAAAAAGTTTGTATTTACTTTCTAGGCTAGATATTTTTTTATTTTTATTTTTTTAGTTATGCAGCAATTACTAGAAATTCTTTGACACCTTTTGCACATTTATTGTTTTTTGAACTTGGGACTCCAGATCTTGGGACTCTAAGCAGAAAGAGGAGCTGAAAGTTGCAGTAATAATTAGCCATAAGGATTCGCTGTGTACCTTCAATTAGGACATATGTTGGTTTAAACAGTGAGTGGTTAGGCAGCATTGTAATATTATTATTTTTATTGTCAACAAACAGCATTTATATAGTGCCAACATATTACACAGTGCTGTGCATTAAACAGGGGTTGCAAATGACAGACAGATACAGAAGACAGAAGAGCTTACAATCTGTGCAGCAATTTCGGACACAGAAATTGTATTGTGTTACTGATGATGTCACTACACGTGAGCAGATCCCAGGGTACCACATTAGGATGGGTAGCATAATGTCATAGGAAACCAGCTGATACAAAGGCCCAGGATCACTGGTAATAAGAAGATAACTGGATAACAACTACTGGAAAATGCTACTATGGGCCTGATCATTAAAGCTATCCAAGACTGAAGAGGAGAAGAGGATACACTTTCATTAGTTAAGCTGTGTTATCCAGAAAACCTGAAATGAAACTGGTCCAGGGTTGAAAACATTAGCTAAAAAATAGCAAATTACTTTTAAGAAATCTATTCCAGGTTTGCTGGACCACCCAGTTTCACCAATGAATA
>NC_092865.1:29755767-29757070 GCF_032062135.1 Pyxicephalus adspersus | reverse complement strand
CAAACAGATATAACAAAATGATTTTAATGGTAAAACAGACAAAAAGGGACCAGATAAGAAAAGTTCATTATTGGGGTTTATAATAACTAAGCTAAGTGACCATTCACTTTAAAAGAGGAAAAGTCTTTAACCCAATAATAAACCAAGCCAAAATTATTTAGGGGTTGCATATGTTCTAAACACTGTAAACTTGTTACGTGAATGTTTTTTTGTCTGGAATGGTAAGATAGAGAAAACACAGGTTGTCATATCAGTCAGCACTCAGAATTACATTTGCTAATAGTGCTAATAATGTTCTCCAGCTTGCAAGTGACAAACTCACAGTTTAATTTATTTTGGATAACAGTTGTTGCTAGCACTTTTTTCACTTACTTGTAATCGACTTTGCAATGTATTAGAGGTAGGCAACTTTTGGGAACTCTTAATATATTAAATAAGGTTGGCACACTAAATCAAAGCCTAAATGGTTACAGTCTCATTATTTGACCCTTGTGATATTTAACTAAATGATGTTCTTTATTAATGTTTTAAATACCTTAGCTTTGGCTCAGGTATACTTCTTATGGATCACAGAACTCACTATAACTGGGGTATGCAGAAGATGATCTTTGAACACACAGCACATTGACCCTTGAAGCAGATGGTCTGCAGGAGACCACGGGGGGATACACCTGAAGCTACAATTCACATAAGCTAACCAAAATTAGACAAAACAAGGTTACAAAATTTGTGCCAAATCTGACGAGTCTCGGTTTCTGACATCCAGATGATAAGATCAGAATTTGTCATCAAAAACATAAAAGCATGGATCCATCCAGCCTTCTTTTGTTCCTGGCCATGTCCCATCTTTTGATGTTTACTTCCAGCACGATAACGTGCCATGCCACCATACTCAAATCATCCTAAACTGGTTTCCTTAAAGTGACAATGAGTTCACCGTACTAAAATGGCCTCCACAGTCACCAGATCTAAATCTAATAGTGACCTTCAGAATGTGGTGGAATGGTGGAATGGGAGATTTGCGATAATAATGTCCATCATTCAAATCTGGTGCAAATGAATGATCCTATCTTGTCAATATGGAGCAAAATCCCTGAGAAATGTTTCCAACACCTTGTTGACTCTGAAGGCAGTTCTGAAGGTAAAGGGGGGTCCATCTCGGTACCAAAAAGATGTACCTAATAGAGTGGCCAGTGAATATGTAAATAAATATATACATATATGTATGTGTGTGTTTAGTTGTGGTAGTTTTGGCCAGTGACAGTTGTTAACTAATGTTACTGTATAAGAAGTAAATTTTTAT
>NC_092865.1:29736928-29753580 GCF_032062135.1 Pyxicephalus adspersus | reverse complement strand
CTTTTGTTCTTAAAAGTTTTTGAGCCTGATGAAAGAAACTCTGCCTGCTGACCATTCATATGCCATATTTCATATTCACCTTATCAAAAAGACAAATGCTGGCATAGATCAGAGGGATCACAGACATCTCATGTCTGTTGAAGGACACTTTAGGAGGTAAGTGAGTCATATTATACAAATACATTATAGGAGAAGAGCCCTGGGGACTGCAATTAAGTTCCTTTCCACTTTAAAATACTCAAGTCATGATGTTGTTAAGAGTTAGCATCTCACATATCCCAGAACCAGCAGTATTATGCTTGATGCTGATCACCAGCTACATTTCTTTTATCTCATCCCCTGTTACCAATAAGTAAAATATATCTTTGTGTAACAAAACACAAGCAATGACAGCAATGGTACACTGGGTTGCATTACAAGAACAGATAAAATTGCTAAATAATAAAACACTATGGTCACTTGGGCTTTTATTAAATGTAAATATTTACTCTCAATGAGAATCCAGCTGAAAAGATGTGAATGCTTTTTTTGGCTTGAAAATGTTCTTTCCAATTAAGTTCTTAGCAAGCTGTGTTGTAAATCTTTAAGTCAAGGCACACATGAGTGCATTTTATTTTACACCTTAGTAACTGGAGATACATTGGGATTTTTTTATACAAATGTTGCTTTATTCTTGGCATTGGAAAACTAGAAACAACTGCTACAAAGAAGAAGAAGAAAAAAAACAAATAAATATTTAATATGTCAGCACCTGCCACATAGTTTCTGGGTATTACACTGGTGCCCATAGTGGCTTCTATTCTAACCAACTTCATTAAAGAATAAAAGGAAAGTAATAAGTCATTTCACACCCCTTGTGACCATTATACAATAATAGCGAGATTTCGTGCAAGGGTATAACATTGTGCCCATCACAGTCTCTTTGCAAAAATCTCAATTCACACTTCACATGCAGCTAACCTTGTTACTATCTCTTACAAACCCATCAGTATTGCAGCTGCACGTCTTCACAGTCTAACATCTTAAAATTCATCCCTTTGGCACCTTTGCATCACTACGAGGTCAAGGAATAGCATCCAGCCAGGAATAATTAAGGGGCACCCAGATTTTTGGTTTACTCTTCTTAAGTCTTTTCGGAAAATACTTAATTGGTCCTGTATTGTTTCGCCATGCCAGAAAGATTCATGTCAGGTGAACAACATCCAGTGCCTGCTATCTGTAGACTGCTTTGTAGTTGAGATTTGAACAAGAGGCGTGATAATGAGTATGTTGGGAGAAGAGAAGGTGTTATCTCATTAAGGTAATGACTAAGATATGTCCACCATTACATCAGTTTGAAAATGTGGCAATTAAAGCCCCCTAACATGCTCTCCTGTAGACAAGGGAATAAGGCAATTCTCTTGGAACCTCTATGTTGGGTTAATATGTGTCATGTAAATGAATGGGTAGAATAATGTTATTTAATTCTCAACCACAGGCTTGTCTTCCCTTTTGTTCTAGGATCACTGCCATTATTATTGTAACAAGGGCTTATTTATATAATGCCAATGTAGTCTGCAAAGCAGTATATAATTGAGGAAGAATCAGCAAATGAGATACAAAATGCTGTATAGATGATGAAGGATGAAAAGAACCTTCTAATGCCTACATGTGAAATGTGTGAGCCAGAAACCCGAACGACCTGCTAGAAAACAGTATACTAATATTGCTGGAAATCATCATATAAACTCACAGGATTCTACTGAGCAGCAAAAATGTATAGACACGGAACACAAAAAAATATTTAGTACTATATTTATATACATATACAATGTGTATTGTATACAGTTTATATAAAAGCTGTACCCCGTGTTCTTCACACGGACATCGATCTGGAGCTAGTAGGCATATCTACAAGTCAACGTTAAGAATTGGCTCAAAATACAGAGCCTGATTTATTAAAGCTCTCCAAGGCTGAAGAGGATACACTTTCATTAGTAAATCTGGGTGATCCAGCAAACCTGGAATGGATTTCTTAAAGTCATTTGCTATTTGTTAGCAAATGTTTTCATTACTGGACCAGATCCTTTCCTTTAGTCTTGGAAAGCTTTAATAAATCAGGCCTTCCGAGACAAGTGGGTAAGTATGACAAGCAAGCAAGTAGCATTTTCAAAAAAAGAAGCCAGAAACTGCAGCCTCAATAATCTTCTTAGTAAAGATTTCCAACAAAGCATTTTACTTTATAGGAAGCTAAATGTGAACTAGCAGCATTTAGTCTGCAAACAGCCAGACCCCAAAAATCTGAAAAAATATAGTTGCAAATTCATAATGATGATGAAGTTTGTTGTATCCCTGGTCCCCTGCTATGGTTCTGCCAGCCTCTATATCACTATTGTGACATCATTCATAGCCTGGGATGACATCACAAAGTACAGCAAGGAATGCCAGCATTGTCATGATTTTTCAGCAACCTTCTTCCTCCCTAACACAGTGGGGTTTTGTGGTGGAATCACACGGGTAAGAAATATTTGCATTCTTTTTTAGTTTATAAACGTTTATTTATTTTAAAATGCATCAAAGTTACTTTGACACCATCATGCATTAAAAGATCGATCAGAGACAGATATTAATAAACAGTTGGGCAGGCAAATCATATCAAGCATTTTTGGCATCACAGAAAAAGAAATGCCAGCTTATTGCAAAACAATATTTCAAATTGTGAATGGTTGCAAATTGCCCTTTTAGTTTTCTCTAGCTTTTCTAATTATTAAAATGTTGTTTATTATTACAGGAAGACAAAGATAGATACATAGATAGATTGATTGCTTTTTATTTTTCTCGGCTTCAGAAAGAATCCATACCCTTACACCTTCTGCATACCTTACAAAGTGAAGAATACTGTAAGTGTCTTGCAATGAAAGAAAATACACATGGGAACAACAGCCACTCCTCAAAACAAGTAGAAACAGCACTGTATGGAAACACGGCAAGATTAGCATTTTAACTGGAATATGCCATGAAAATTTGCTTCTTTTTGCAAAGAAAAATTACACTGCGTACAATTTGCTATATTGTCAGCCGTAGACTTGTGTAGGCAGTTTTCTAAATCAACATATTATATATTTGTAACTGACACGGTGTGATGTATTCCAGCAAAGAAAATGCTGTATATTGTAAGGTCTGTCTTTACTTTTGGTGCAATGAACCGTTTGGTATAATTTTGAATAATAAGCCTCAAAGCAGGAGGCAATTTGGGAGGGATCATACTGCACTTGCCCGCACTCATCCCTTACCGCCACAGGAGAAGAGCGGACCTGCATATCCCTCAGTTTGCGAGCCAGCAGAGTGTCTGCTTTATCGCCTTTATAGTAATATTGTTGACGAGTACGTTGCATCCACCAGCTAACCTTCTGCAGCTCTATAGCCCGCAGCTTAGACCTGAGGATAGTTAGGTCTCGCAAGAGGCCCAGAGATGGCTTCGATATATATTTTGCTTCAGCAGTCCTTAAGGCCTGTGTTACCAGTGTCCACTGAAGATTAGAATCCCTCTTAAGGCGTGAACCCAGGGCTATACAGTGTCCTCTGAATACCGATTTATGGGCTTCCCAGAGCGTAGAATTATGGGCAACAGTGCCTTCATTTTCTCTAAAGAAGGCTTTAATAGTTGTCGTTAGGGATAATTTAGAGTCTGGGTGTTTCAATAGGTACTCATTTAATCTCCAATGACAAATTCGTACTGATTTGGGGGTTTGCTGTATCTCCCAGGTTCCCTGATGAAAGTGTATCCTCTGCAGCCTTGGAGAGCTTTAACAAATGAGGGCCATTGGGTCTGATTTATTAGAACTCTCCAAGACTGGTGAAAATAGAGTATCATGGGAGACCAGGGTAATCCAGCAACCCTGGAATGGATGTTGTCCCAGGATTGAATTTACCGTATTACAGTAAATTCTTTTTAAGTATCCAGTACAGGTTATCTGGATCACTCAGGTTCTCCGATGATAGTGTACTTTCTCCAGTCGTGGAGAGCTTTCATAAATTGGGCCTTATTATCTAATAATATATCTATTATGCCCAGCAGGGAAAGTTAAGAGGTGGCAATGGTATCAGAGAATGCTCAATTATTTATTGCATGTTGTATTTCCATAAAAGATCCTTTCTATAGACACAGCTGTATTCTGTTGACAGATGTACTCTTACTATAATATACAAATACTAGAAATGGGGGTATTTTGCTCATATGACATCAGGGTAGGCTTTTTGTGCAACAATATTTATTAATTGTAAATAACCCTCTCAGTGTACACACTATGTAATTACTTTATACAACAGAGAAATGTAATCATGCGTTTTGCTAAATGAGTTGGACAGGTCAAAATGTTTATATAAGGTCTAATAAGATATTTCTCCAATAAAGGTTGTTAAAAGGGCTCTTAATGTATGAGAAAATAATTGTGCTGTATGCAATTCTAATTAGGTTTTCAGCCACTCAGGGACATGTGGGAGGCTAAATAATGGTGAATAGCAATTGGCAACTTTATTCATTGTGAAATGAAAAAAAAATGCCAACACCCCCTCCCCTGCACTGCAAATTGTGTCGAGCCCGTAAACTGCGCACAAAAACCTCTTACAGACAATTTCCATATTACAAACAGATCAAATGGTTATAATGTATAATGTGGCACATGTTAGGAACAAAGAAAGGAAAACATTCAAAGAAATGTTTGTAAATGTGACTTTATACTACTAATAGTGACAACGCCACAGATCTTTGGCATTGTGAGCTGACTGCAGCAATCCTATTAAAATGCTGCAAAATCTTTTCATTTTAAAGAGTAATTAGATTGTTGTGGCTGTTTCCTCGGCTTCATTGTAGGTGCACAAAGCTTTTTTTAAAAGGAAATGTGTTTGGGGTTTTTGTTTACTTTTTTGAAAGGTTGCAGTCTTATAATGAGATTTTTTTATATTATTTGTAACTATTTTTATAAAATATATAGTCCCCACAAATAAAATAATGATCGAATACAAGGTGTAACTATGAGCATTCTGAGGTCTTCAATAAAAGTGTCCAGTCCTGCCTACATGTTTGAGAGCTCCCTCTGAATATGACAATAAACTAAGTTTACACAGGAGGTTTTTAATATTTGAACCACTGTGGTTCACCACTGTCAACCAGTTCTTAACCACCTCTAAGCCCTGGTTATCACTGGAACAACCTGGAGTGATTAAAATCACTTTTTGTACAGACGTTTGCCTGTAGAATGGTTGTTTTTTTAAGCTGATCCACTTCTGTAGACTTGAATATATTCATTTCTATTTTAATAGATTATATTCAAAAAATTGGCATAAACAACAAGTAAATAAATAAATAAAAAGAAATTAGAGTATCAGGTATACATAAAGAATAAGCTTAAATAAACAACAATAATACAGAGTATAAAAGAACAATAAATGCATGCCTGTTAAGATATTTTAAATTGACTGGATGAAAATGTCAAGTAGATCAAACCAATTCAATTTTCAGTCTTATTTAAGGTGAACTCATGGGCAAAATGTTGATTGGTTAACCAATGTATTGGAATTGAAACACCTTGTTGTCTTACAAATTATATGTATATTATGTATAATGGTAAAAATGATTGAAATTCAGATCAATTGAAGTGGATCCTACATTTATTATTGATCCCAAGAATGAATTTTTAGTATTGATCATAATATCAAATACCATAAAAATAACACCAAGACATAATCACATAGCATATGCATTAGTGTCATTGCAAGTATACACAAATTTTTACCTCTGATCCATTAAAACAATTAAATCTGAAGTCATTCTGAATAGGATTCAGTAGCCAGCTGATTGTAAGAGACTGATTTTTGGTATCCAAACACTTGTGCTTATTTCATAAAAGTTTTGTTATGAAATATTGAACAACAGTATAACATTGTGTACAAAGAATCAAGAAAATCCAAACAGAATATTAATCAGACAGATGTTTAAGCCTCCTTTGTAATTCCTAATGTATATCACCATATTACTGGCACCATAATGTAACACACCACCCGGTATTGCATGTTGCAGTAACAAGTGTTTTACCACACATTACCACAATGCATAGGTGTTACGCTAGCTAGGAATTACTCATATTTCACACAATGTATTTGCAACATTAGTAACAATGTTAAATTGAAGACAAATGAATTTCTGTCACTTGTGTAGTCTCTGCTACAACAGTTATTAATAGGTAGCACTGGGGATTATACTCGTTGTGTAAAGAATTAAATCAGACTTACATCATCATGTTAAGGCAAAGTATATGATACAGATGTGTGTTATATAAAATTTTAATTAATGATCAGTTTGATAAGATTTATGATAAAAAATACATCCAAATCCTAACTTTGCTTTTTTTCCAAAAAGTAGACCTGTAATAAAACAAATCCTCCCTAACCATACCCCATCCACCTAAAGTGGGACCAATATGGAAACGCCTATTCCTGTCTGAGGCCATAACTACCTCTAGTACCTTCGCAGAAATGTGTACAACAATTAACTTACCCCTAATCAAAGCCCCTCTTTCACGTTATAATGGTGTTTTTGTTGCTTTTATACCCATTATGTCCCAGATTAGGTTACATTGTCTTAAGGCAGTGTGTCATTATAAACTGGTTTTAAATGCACAGTAATAGGCCAAAATTGATGTGCTGCCTTTGTTTTGACCTTTATCATTTATAAATACAACACATGGGTGTGAATGGGCTGTAAGTCAGTTCTTGCTCTCTGTTCTGTTAGTTACCCTGTCTTGTGATGGCTCTTGAATCTAATAAAATGTCACTCAGACATTGTGGGAGCATGCACAAAGTCCTAAATCCTACGGCTGGCTTTCTCAGATACATTTTCTTTGGGGTTGCTGAAATTTCCATGTATGGATAACCATCCTGACAAGTTTAAAATTACTAATAAATATGAGGCAGTTTTCTTACAATATTTCTGATAGCAGATTAGAAAAAGGTCTGTGATCCACCACTGAGCAGACACCACCAATTAAATAAAACTAGAGATAGAATTAGTAAGCTCCATTGACTCTTGTTGTGTCTGCTGGGTCTCTCTAGAGCCACTGGGTTTAGTACATAGTGGTATAAGGAAGGACAACTGTTGAACCAGTGACAGGATCATGGGTCCCCATGTGGATGTGGTTGGCTTATCCACCGTAAGGCTACTGTAGCTCTATATGCTATAAACATAATACTGGCCATGAGGGAAAGGTGAACTTCTGGTGCATCACAACTTACTTTGTATGGGGCCACGCAGCCGAAGATCCATCAAAATAACCATGCTGACCCCTGTCTATCACCTAAATGATTACAATAAGATTTAACGGTTCTTTTAAATGTTGAATGTGGTTTGTGTTACAGAAAGCAGAAAAAAAAAATATACGCAGCACAAAAAGTAGGCTCAATGAAGTGGTGCTTGCAGACATGCAGGCAATAAAACTGGTAATAGGTGCACTGAAAAAAATGTAGCCTCGTGTGTAAATACCCCTTTCTTTTAGAATATGTTACTGCATGTGAATTGTAGAAAAATTAATTAAAGGAGGGCTTTCTAAGGTGGGGTCATAGCATAAAGCAAACAAAAGATCTGCTTATGTGAGTCCCTAGCTTAGGTGACTAATTGACTAAAGCTACGTACACACATCGAATGGTTCTCAGCTCAGGGCCAATATCGGAAGAGAATCTGGCATGTGTACAGCAGCAGTCGTCCGTCGACCGAATGACCGCCCTGGCAGATCCATGGACGACTAACAATCCTAATGCAAGGGAAGGAGGAGAGCGCACAGCAGGGTGCTGCTCTGTTGTTCCCCCCCTCCCCCCTCCATAGAGCAGAACGGTGCTTTATGTACAGCACTCGCTCATGCTTTGTGCAGTGTTAGTTGTTGGAAAGCATTGTCTTTCATTCAATTTCATATCATTTTACCACCTTCAGTGTTTAAGTTTTGGTAAAATCTTGCTAAAATCTTTACAAGCAAAGTGAGCCTAGGGACAAAAAATGGAGTGGAACCACAATAGAAAGTAAAGAACTCTTTTCACCTGCACGTGATGAAGTGTACAAGCAGGCTTTTTTCTGCTTTCTGTAACACAAACCACATTCAACATTTAAAAGAAGCGTTAAATCTGACTGATGGATTGGAGCAACTTCTTACAGTATGTGGGAGTGTGTGTGGGAGATAGCAAGGAGCCTGCAGTGGGAATGTTTATGAACTCTTCTCCAGCTTCACAAGAAGGGGTTCTCAGAATACAAGTGGACATTCACAGTCACAACTTTTATACAGGAGATACGCTGTGTTTTCAGAGGTAAAAAGAAATCCCTCCAATGGGCCACAGGCATGAGTTTGCAGAATAACCATTTCCTATCCCATCTAAAATAAATAAAAACATTGTAGTAAAGATATATTTTAGTTAAATATAATATAATTAGTAGTTGTATCCAAAATATTGCCCTATTTTTATGATTACTAATGCTCACAGTTTTTGGAATTCTGTTCATGTTCAATATTTAACCCAACCAGTACAATATTGTGCCTCCCAAAAGACTCTTTTTATACATATGGAATCTGCTTAAAATATCAGAAAGTTTAAAAGCCAAGGGGACAAAAAAATATTTGAAGATGTCTCTTGTTGACAAAATGGTTATATAGCAAAACTTAATGTCATCCCATCATAGGCAATAATTACTTGTAATTAACATCCCTTTTGTGCAAAGTATTTACATAAATTATGTGTAAGTTAATGCCAATTTAATTTATGTAATATTCAAGCATAATTAAAGTTACATGACATGCTCAGAGAGCAAAATCTGTTAATGAGCAATAATTAAAAGGCTGATGCAGTATTGATTAAAGGAGATGATTTGCATATATGATATGAGCTGTTATCAATATAAATTTTAAAACTATAAAAACTGATCAAATTATTCTAATTACAAACACTATGGGATAATAGGAAACCATTTTAGAGAAATATGTTGGTAATCTAGTTGTAGTGCCCAAGTCTACTCTTAAACATCAAGTCAGTTTATACAGGCTTTTCAATTAAAAAAAAAACTTCAGTCTAATTAAAAATGGTGTTGTTGTTTTGAACTGAGCAGCTATTAAAATCACTATATACAGAACTAATTAACATTTGTGTTCGCTATGCTTCCAATTGGAGAGAAGCTAATATGCAGTCTAAAAACAGAGGCCCTGTTGAGTATGTGTCATGTGCTAACCCCCATTTTCAAAATGTTAATTTAGACAGCACATTCTAGTTAACATTGCTTCTCAATCTTTTTTTTTTTGTATCTTCAGAGCCATTGAACTATGACATATTAAAGAGCACAGGTTAACACCTGGCATCCTGCAATGGCTTGAGGAAGTTTATTAACCTTAAAGGTGCAGCTTATGGTGTGATACGATAGGACAGCCCAATGACCAAATGAAGATGAAATGAAGGCATTGGTTTGGCATTGCAAGTCAGTAACAGTGAAAGCTGTCACTATTGGGATATCCAGGCAAAAGACCTAAAGTCCGGAATGATACCGAATATAATGGAAGCAGATATTTGGTTCACAGTTTTGTAAACTAAACCTAAAATCAAAAAGGGCGAATTCTTAACCATAATGTTTATTATAATAAATGATGAACATTAGCTTTGGAATTGATTTACAAATTCAAAAACCTATTGCGTAGCTTTGCTTAACTGTAGCTGTGTACCTACCAAGATTAAGGTCCTACAACTGCTTTCCACCATTTTCCTGTGATTGCAAGCACTGATTTTCTTCTTGTACACACATGGTTTCCACTGTATGGCAGGGATGCTGGGAAATATATCTTGCATTTGGTATTCATGTCACTAAAGATGTAGCACTTATTAAATGTTCAAGGTGGAGATATTGGAAACTATCATCTCTCCACAGTTCTTGTCCCACCTACCTTTCTGACCTGTTAAAATAAATACTGCCCTAGCAGTTCTCTTCACTCTACTACTGACTTCCACACTCATAACCTCTACACACAGCTCTAAGACTTGAGCTGCCCCAACTCTCTGGAATGGTCTTCGTCATCCTATTCAGCTTGCTCCTAGTTTCTTCTCATTTAAATAGCACTCAAAACCCATTTTTTCATACTTGCCAACCCATCTTCTTCTGTCTTTTGAAACCGTCACTACTTTCCACCACTACATATCTCCCCTCCTATTGTATGTAAATTCCCCCACCTACTGGATTATAATCTCCTCCGGGCAGGGTCCTCTTCTTCTTCTGTGTCACTGTCTGTATCTGTGTCCTGTTTAATAATAATAATATCATGAGTATATGAGATAAGCAACAAGAGCACAAAAAAGTATTCCTATACTTTAATTATGACTTTTAGTCTTAATAAACATTTATTTACGTTTGAGGTCCCAGATCCAAAGCATCTAGTCAAAGATTCAGAGCTAGTGTCAGGAGGAAGTGGTGTCCCTGAATTTACCCATAGTGAAATGCAACCCTCGTCAGGCTTTCTTACCAACAGTTTAAACCTTTGGTATTTTGCTGAGCTATGGTTTCCATCAAGGTGTCATTGTTGAGGGAAATTAGGGGTTTTGGCCAATTTTATTGGAGCCTAGAGACTCATTAACTTCTGGAGCAAGCTGTTCTCTGATATGCAAAAAGAAACAACTGCAGAATTTGTCTTGGTCATTAAAAATTCAATCTAGATTCAATTCCAATAGGCTGCAGAAAAGGTTTACCCCCTCTAAGATCACCCACAACTTCAGCTGTGTTTAGCAAAAGATTTCTTCTCCAAGTCATGCAAACCACCCCTCCCCCCTTCAAGCCTCCATCCTGCACAGGAGCGAGCAGGGAAGCACTGTTCCTATCTAAGAGGTGTCCGTATGTTGGATGTCCTTTACCCGGGGACTACCTGTATATATATTTTGGTTTCACAGTAAGTTATGTGTGTTAGCCAAAAAAAACTCTGTCCTTTTTTTCTCCCCAAAAAAATTTGTACAATTTCATTAAAGCTATATTTTATATACTTTACCAAAATACTTTCAGCCCCGGACATCAAAGCCATTAACATATGACTGTGGATCATACATTGATACAAGATGTTCTGTCATTCCATACAAGATGTTCTGTCATTCCATATTGCATGTTGAGAAGTCAGAGAAAGAACCCACAAACTAAGCCACGTACAATAGTTATACATAAATACTAATATGGTCAGTATAAGGCCTGAGGTTAAATCCCCACTTCCCCATATACAAATAAAGTATTTTCTATAAATAGCAATCACATTGAATGTTTTAGTACTATGCAACCAATCAATAGGGATGAGAGAAAAAAAAGTCAAAATTCAAATTTTACCCTAAAATATAAAAATTTTTAGCAAACTCAACAAATTTTAGGTCTTGAAGTGACTCTGTTATCCATTTTCGCCCCCAGACCAATCAGATTCTTATTTTCCCCAGTAACTGCTAATTAAAGAATTAGGGAAATTTGACACAAGCCTTTATTTTACTAGAATTCTCCTTGGATCATAAAATACATTTTACATTGAAATTATACATTGATGTAGAACATGTTCCTACAAACATAAATTTTGATTCAGATTTCAGATTTTCAACTGTAAAATTTTAAATTGAAAAACAGAGAAATTCAGCAGTGTAATTCTATCGAATAAAGTTGTAGTTTGCAGTAGTATGTGTCCCTGCTGAAGAATGCTTTGATTCTACTTAATTTCTACCTAAAGAAAATTAAATTCTACTGGGATTGAATGTGAATCATAATTGCCCTTGAATTTAATTTAAAAGAGGTCACAACAAATTTTTGATACTTTTGCCACATTTTACAACCAATCAACAAGTTAAACTATCTCTACCAATTGTTTTTAGATAAATAGAATGTAAAGAAACTCCTTGGACACCACCATTGCACCAAAACAGTGAATCCGTAGTTTAATCTTAATTTGCCTTCAGACATTAGCAAATCTGTTTAAATTCACTTTGTCCACAATATGTCTAATTTAGTTCTGTTATTTATTTACAAATCTGCCTAAAGTGACTTGGTAAAGATGATAACTTGCCTTTTAATGGATCAGCATACGTAATGGGCATCTATTTGCTGCAGGTCAGGCTGTTGGGGTATGTATGCCTGTTCACAGGAACAAAGCCATGAAGTCAATACGTTTTAAATTTTTTTTTAAGAAATGTAAAATTTGCAGACATTTTATAGAAATAGGGAAGGCCATGACTGATAGACTATGCACTTACAAATATGTATTGGTGGGCCAACCCTTAACATTACTAACAAGGTTTACATAAAGCATTTCTAAACTAGAAAAAAAATGTAATATATTGCAGCTTATCACCCCTAGATGTAGTTGCATAGCTGCCAAAAGGGGGACAGGGGTACTTCTATAGTGTTTCCTATTCAAATGAATATGACTTTTGCAATGTTGGAACTTTAAATCACGGGTGAAGGTAGGCCCAGGGTGTTTACATAGTATGGGGCACAGAAATCTCTGATGGCAGCCCTGTGTATTGGCATAGGAACTTGCTGGCCGAATCAACAGTTGCTCAACAGATAAAATTATTTTAATAACATATTTAACAAACCAAACTAGACCAATAAAAAGAATCATTGGGTTTACATACCCTTCAGGAGATGACTGTTTAAAATAGACTTTAAGGTACACCTGCAATGACAATATATTGAACTCAAAGCCTGATAAAGCGAAGAAACAGTATTGTGATATCATACCATCAAGTGTAACTTAGATTTATTTCTATAATATGCCTGCTGAGACATAGGTTTAATGCTGTTATGAGTAGGTGACAGGTCCACCTTTAATGCAGTATTTTATGCACAATCTCGGTTTGATAGAAAAAGATGAGTGCCTGTAGCAGACGTTGTAAACATCACATTATTTTCTGTAAATACATCATTCTGTCACATGCCATCACATTTTCCTTTCCTATCATAATTATTCAATGTGTCTGACCCTCAGCAAAGCTCAACCGCTAGTCATTAGGTGGTTGCAATGACCTGTTACCTTCCTCTGGCATTTTACTCGAGAAATATGACTTTACCTATCACACAGACTTCACTTTAATAGAGAAATGGAGACAGACAATTTCATTGCTAATTTTACAGTACAAGGAGAAGGAATCAGGTTCATCTAGTTTTCTTTCATGTTTCATATATTATTATCCATCCAGACCATTAATTAATTCTACTAACATCTTGCTGTTTTCAAAAAGCACTTTTATTTTTACCCAACTTCTGGAATGAAGACCCAACGTTTCGGTGTTAGGTTTATCTTTGGATAGCATCTTGTTCTACACTACAAATCAATTTCCTCCATTCAGCAGTGGTGATTTACAGACCACCATGCCAATGTGAGATTGTTGGCTATGGGTTATCAGCCTTGCCAAGTATGCTACAAGCACTTTGGGACTTTTCGAGTAGTCAGTATGGTAGATGTTTGACATATGAGACATTTTCCATATGATATTTTTCTGTGGGATGCCAATGATATTCAGTTACCAATAAAATGATTTATGTTTGTAATTTTTTCCATACAACTTCTAAGTACCGTGATCTGATGAAGTGGATGCTCTTCAGCGAAAGGCGTCATCATCTTAAGTGGTACTGTTAAATGGCCAAGCTGATTATCATCTACAATGGTACTGTTTGTGTCCCTGAAGTTTGCAGACTGTAGTCTTTATCAATTTGCCGTTATTGAACATGGTCGTAGGACTGCTACATACATGTCAGATATTAGCCAGAGATGAGCTCAACTGTTCCCTCTCGATATTAATTAGCTTAAGTCCCATCAGTAAATACCTAGCTTAACATATTTATTTATACAAAACAGAGACAACCTGCCCGCAAAATTTTCTTTGAGCCTCCACTTTGCAAAAATGTCCACCTGTAGCTCTTTTTACCCTTCTACCCTTAATCTCTTCCTGCAAAAATAAATTTTACTATATTATAGCTTGTATTACAATGGTAACTAGTGACCATTTATGCTGTTTATTAGAAAGAAACCCTTTACATTGATGATCAGTAAACTGCCTCTACATCATTGACCACTAGATGTGTTTTCTCTAAATTGGTGTTGATGCCCCCTTTACTAGTGATCAGAGTAAATAAAATGACATGTTTGAATTTTCATACAATGGACTCTGTTCTAATTGGGCATTTAAGGGTAAAAAAAAAGTGGTGTAGAGGTAGTTGGAACCTATTGAGTGAATTCTTTAGCTTCCTCTTGTGTCTCTGGGCTAGAAATAATAGGGAATCTTCCACAGCAAAAAAAAAAATTACCTATTCATAATAAAGTAGCCTACACTAAAAAATATGCTCTTCATGAGATGATAGTTAATAGAGTAGAGAAAACAGGGTGAGAGAGTTAAAAACTTGGAAAAATAACTTCTATTTTCAATATATGTATAACTGGATCATAACAATCAGTCACTAACATTATTGGTTGGAAAAGGTTAATAATTTCCCTCCATATAAAGATGTGGGTAGCAAAGAGTTTTAAGCTCAATTTGATCCACAAACATTAAAAAAGGTCCGTTCTGAAATTTTACAGCTTGCTTCAAACATCTTGGGCCTCATTTTTTTGAAAACATATTTCATAAGAACTTACTGCCTTACAGCAAGCAATCACATTGATACCTGAAGCTGAAGATGTCAGTCGGAGAACACAAGTTACAATATGATTGGTTGCTGTGGGGCACTACAGGTAATTTTTTATTAAAGAAACTTTAATAAATGAGACACATAGTACTCAAGAAGTACTTTTTCTTTTTCTGTCTTGCTATGGGACTATATTTAAATAATTAATTGTCTTTGTGTCCATGTAATGTATTTTAAAGCAGTTCTTGAAAGGGGGTTTGGGTTTTATTTATTTGTTTCACTTACTATTTGTTGTTGTTTGCTACCATACAATTGCAGTTATAACAAACTTTACTTAACTGTAAAAAGAAGTGTCAGTATTTTTTTTAATCATGTATTTTTTACTTTAAAATGAACTATTGTCTGTAAACATAACATTACAAAACAAAAAGGTAAAAATGTATTTATTTTAGAATCTTGAAGAAACAAAAGTACTATAAAATCCAACTGGTGTATTTGGGGATTTGCATTCTTACCATACCAAGAATGAAAATCCAGGGACCTTTTCCTGCTGGGATGAGCAACTTAGCCCCTCATGTACAGTAAAATGACAGGAATCTCTAAAAAATGCAACCCTTCTGTTAGCATGTTTATTATGCTTGTTCTGCAAGGCAAAATCCTGTTACCTGCAAATAATTGGGTATTCAAAAGGAACCTGACTTCATTCCATTCACTCTGTAAATATTTTCTTTTCTGGGTGGGTATTATCTGCTTCCTTAATAATCCACCCTTGTGTTTTCCATTTCTGAAAGTAGATGTGAACCCTAATTAACTATGTATCATAAACAACCCACAAGGCTCTTTTATAAAATACTGCTTTTTAATCTGTTGTTGCTTCTAAATCCGCTGATCTCCGACAGTTATTTCTTGTCTACGTCTTTGATCATGATATGGCATGAGGAGTTGGCAGGGCACTATACTTAGTTTCCTAAAAACAAAATATCATAGCTCTAACCTTAGCATGCTCAAAAGACCTGATGCTTGCATCAGGCATTGGGGTGGCTCTTGGGAAGAGTTATGCAACTATCAAAATGTCTTAGTGGGAAGATCTGGAGTAGGGGATGTTCCTAGGCAAATAATATCTGCATGCAGCCCCCCCAAGTAGTGCCTACATGTGATGCTGAGGCTCTATTATGGTAAATTCAGAGGCTCAGGGACAGTTAGGCTTGGAAGGAAAATGCTAGATGATACTGGATGTGCTACAACAAGAAAATAGGCTGGGTTCAGATTTGCTGCTGCTTCTAAGGCACATTCTGTGCAATGATAAAGCAATTCCAGTAAAGGAGAAGAACCTGTGTAACTGTGCAAGACAGAAAGTAGGGCTAGAGTTCACCTTTAAAGCTAAAAGTAATTTTAAAAAAAACTACCCCCCATAGTGGGGCAATGAATGCCAGTTAAATGAATCTATTTAACACTTGTGTTGCAAGGGTTAAATGCTTGTTTAAAGATGAAGAATGTAAACAACAAGAATACTTTATTCATCCTTCCCCCTCCCAGTGGATAGCACAGCTTCTCTTCAATTTGATTCCCAAGTAGTCCATGGTGTGCCCATTTAGAATACAGGACTTTGAGTTTGTTATGGAAGAGGTTGTATAGAAGGGAATAAGATAGGTAAACTTGGTATTTGCATCCCTCAAGACTGAAACAAACATTTAACCCTTATTAATGTAGTTCCACTGCAAGGGAATTTATTTTAAAACCCTGGAGCTGTAATGTAGAGCATTGCCCCTATACCAAAAAGGGCTCAGGATAATCATGTGTTATTTTAATGAACATGGTTGCCAAAAATTGCCTGAACAGGGAACTTCATGGCAGATTCATCAGGTATTATTTTAATGCAGAGCATTGTGACCCTATAACTGGAGGGGCCTGAACAAGATCACTCAATTGGATCATTGGGTATTATTTGAAAGCATTGTCGCCCTGTAACTAGTGGTGCCAAACAAGGATTTATATGGCAGGGTCATCCGTTTAT
>NC_092865.1:29726056-29736783 GCF_032062135.1 Pyxicephalus adspersus | reverse complement strand
GCAAACATTCACATGAATACATTGTATGTAGTATCTAACCCCTGTAATATGCCTTCATTGGAGCCAGCTTCATTATATCTGTCACTTTCCTTCTTTAGAAGACAAGGGTGGACTTTAAATGACCAAGAATTAGAGTAATCCAGCACAGAAGAGAAATGCTGGAGGGAAGACAAGCTTTTTCCTTAGTATTTTATGACTATCCTGAGTCACTTTTACTTTTCACTTATAACACTAGCCATTTTTGTTGATAGACGATTGCAGATTCCAATGTGTAGGGAACTATTTCTCCTCACCCCCATTGTGCCATAACCTTCCTCTGAAGGGATGTTTGGCTGCTTGTGTGAACGATCTTTTCAACTCCAACAAAATAATAGGCTTTATTGGTCTAAACGACTCATCTGATGTGGCTCTGTCCCCTCATATCTGTCACAAAGTTGCCTTAAAATCGTTTTGTTGCATTGAGAGATGGTAAAAAGTAATGGGCAAACTTTGCAGAGAGCCTAATGCTTAAACTTTTAATGCCATGCGTTTCCTTTAGATTAAAGGAAACATTTTACCTATATCTCTATACAAGAAATGTTCATAAATGTGAATTTGGGGAAACTGTTGGCCAGTTGGTGACAATACTCACCATGCTGCAGATGGTGGGGATGAAGCTGGGAGATGTTCAGTAGTTCCAGCCCATAGTACATAGTGTGTAGCAGATTTTCCTGTTGGCTCTGGTGTTGGCAAAGCTTAGATTTGCTGCAGGCAATGCATAAAACAAACTGTGATCTCCTAGAAACACCATAATAATCGTTTTAGTCAAGCAAAGATTTACATCTAAAAAATACGGCTCCCAGCTGTAAAATTGGGATTTTCTAGATGAGTGTGTGCCATGCCATTCAAGAGTGAGGTCACTGGGAATTGACATATGTAGTGTATACATATGTATATATGTGTGTGTGTGTATGTATGTGTGTGTGTGTGTGTGTGTGTGTGTGTATGTATATATATATATATATATTGGAACATTATTCAACAAAAGATTTAAATGCGGCAATTTTAATTGGAATTGCTGAATAGCAATTTGAACTATTGAAAGAATCTTTGTTCTTACACACACACAAATATATATAAATATCTATATATTATATATATTTGTATATATATATATATATATATATATATACAAACATGCAGAATGTACATGTACAAACGCATAAATATAATTTATATGATACATCTGTTTATCTGTGCGTAATTCTTCTGCTCCATTACAGCACAGTGCACTTTAAGATTCCCCAATCTATACAATGTATTTGAGAAATTACACACTGTGTGTTTATTAATTCTTTCAATGCAGAGTAACAGTTGATATTCTAAAACATTATAGCAAAGCTTTCATTTTATTTTTTTCTTTCTATGCAGTTGCACTTTGTTTTGTGCCGTATGAGCATATTACAATGTAATATTTTCTAAGTAGCATAAATGATGTGTGTGCATCTTTTGTAATAAAAAGCACGTGCATAGGGAAGTGTAGTGCCTTGTGATGAGCAGAGTGACTGCTGTGCCTGGGAAGAATAGGGCCCGGCTGGAGCTCTGTGGTTGGCTGGGAGTTCCCAGCTCGGAATAATTACACTGGATACAAGGGCACAAACGAGGGAGGCGTTCCTGGGCATCCCCTCTGCCATTGTTGGACTGCTGCAGAGGTCAATATGGTTTTAACGCAAATTTATTAGCAGAGAAATCAGCAAACCATTGCCTAATTAGCAAAGCCCAAATAAATGTGCCCGGGGGCTCTTTCACTACAGAAAAAGAGAAGAGAGAAAAAAAAAACAATGAAGGTCCAACCTACCACAAACCTCAGAGGATCTCATAAGATTCCACTCCATGAATCTTTTATATGTAATTGCTGTATATCTTTCTAATTTTATGGAAGAAAATATTGTCTTCACCTTGAAAGCTCCCAGCTTATTATTTTAACACTAATAAATTGTGGCAAGTGGGACACAGCAGCCCGACTGAAAATTACAACATGTGAATTTTTGGATGTTTGATCTTTTTACTTTGCTGTGTTGCCTTGCGAGATCAGATCGCATTTAATTGCTCGCATTTTTATCTCATGTACAGAATTTAAAAAATTATATTTATGAACTAGCAGTGGTAAATGGTAATATCTAAAAAAAAAATAGTACAATGCTTAACGAAATGAATGTTTAAATTGTATATATTCGGAATTATTTACATGAGGATAGATCTGCAACAGTAACATAGCGCAAAGTACGCAATCTCATCCTAATAAAATGTATATATATATATGTGTGTGTGTGTGTGTGTGTGTGTGTGTGTGTATTTATTTTGCTACTTATTAGGTGTGCGATGTGTTTATTAGGCTTGATCTTTACTTTGATTTAAATATAAGCTTTGTAATTGCTCAGCCTGGGTCCCTCTCGCTTACTGTCTGTTCTCCAAGATCCTCTGTTTCCCTTGAACAGCTGTCAGATTGGGGATTCATTCCTCAGTTCCCAGGCAGGCCACCCAACCTTACAAATCACTCATTTTGCTCATTAACTTGTTTAAAATTCATAAAAAATGAGGACACGCTGCTGCCGACGGCTATCACATAAAAATATAAAAAAAAACCTTTCCAAAAGCTTCCAAAAATCAGATCTTGTCTGTATATAATAATCTTCAAGCATTTCCCAATAAATCACCTGTTCTAAAATATATTTTTAAAAAATCAGATTGAAAATATCTGCAATAATTAATTGTGTTACTATCTGGGCGTTTTTCTTAGCCAAAACACGATTTTTGTTCGTTTGCAAATGTATTTTTTAAAACTGCGTTTTCATCCTAAATTAAAGAAATTGCATCTAATTTTCTCTAACCATTTTATTTGAGTTGCTCAAAAAAGACATAAAAAAATCAATGAATAGTTGTGACTTTTATGGACAACATATAATAAATATGATATTTCATAGTCTTTCGAATGTACACTTTAAAATTTGGGAGCATGCCACTTGTCATAATGAATCCGCTCATTAAAGATCAGTGCAAAGTTCCCAGTCTCTTGTCCTTGTTCCCTTAACTCCGTCTTTAGATCAGCCAGGCTGATTTGTTTTCTCCTTTGGACTCTAAGTCTATCTTCATTTACAGTTCTGGGTGTGCAGCTATTGTGCACGGCGCCCTTCTTTGCGCACTTTGCGTCCTACTCATCCCCGTCTTTGGAGGAGCTTAGTGGTGTTTATGTAGGGTCCCTGCTCTGCATAAATACAGTACATACTGTAGGTGCTTGGTATTTGAGCCTTTACAGGGTGCTTGTCCATAATCTGGCACCTGTGTCCCTTTCTGCTTATCTCCTTTAGGGTCTTTTTTGTCCTTGTGGGGTGTGATAGTGCTGTATAAAAAGGGGGGTGCTGCTTTCACCGCGTGTGAGGAGTGCCAGGTATTGGGTTCCCCAAAGGGTTAAGAGCTGGTTGTCCCCCAGGACCAAGGCCATGGATGAGGACCCTGGGAACTAAGGGTCTCTGTAACTGAGGGTGGGGTGCAGGGGGAGTCCTGTACATGCTGCTGTACATTGCGGCAGCCGCAGCGGCTGCTGTCGTGCTGTCCATACTGCTGAGCAGACTTGGGTGATAAAAATAAGGTGAAGGGAACATCCTTTGTAGAGCTGAATAATTCCCAGCCTCAGCCAACAGCTCCAATCCGACAGCTGTCTGCCTCTTCCACTTTGTCCTGCAGAATACAAAAATAAGATGGAAATTAGGCTACACATGGAAGCTCTCAAACTGATTTTATTTCGTTGATTCTAAAACAACATCTACAGTGAAAAAAACAAACTTATCTGGGATCACATCTAAAGTATTTAGCCCAATACTACACCATGTAGTCATAAAAACCTCCAGAATTGGGGATTTGACTCGGCTCCACACAACGTTAGCCATGTTAAAATGAGAATCCGCATCACTATAATTTAGACTAAAAATATTTTATTTTATTTTATTTTATTTAGGAATAAAGTTTTAAAATAAATGTATTAGTATAGTGTGAAATGGAATCGAGCTGATGCTGTAGAGTAAATTACCAGAACGCAATGTCCATCCTGAGTTTGGATAAGCACTCAGTGCGTTTTGACGCTTTTCTAGTGCGTTTTGACGCTTTTCTAGCCCAAAAGTCGCACCGAGCCTGCTTGCTGGTGGCTACCAAGGCCGAGCCCAGCTAACAAGCCCATGACACACTCTTTAGATTGCATACAAATGACACTAATTTTTTCCGACAGAATTAGGGTGGCTGAAACCGTATGTAATGAGACAGAAAATTATGGAAAATAGAATTGTACTTAATTTGCTTCAACAAGATTGGCCTGGACATCCTATTAAAGGGACACGGGTGGCTGACTTGCAGCCTTTCCATAGCATTCATGTAATATACATATGTTTAATTAAAATCATACGGTCTGAAAAAAAGAAACTCGGAATGGCCAAAAAATGCAAAATATGTATTTTCTAATTGAATTATAGAAAAAAGCGTGTCTGGTGCCATGCAACACTGCATAATGAGATAGCAATGGGATTTCATCCCACTGTGTTCCTGGGACACACATAGACTAACATGGCCCTAGTTTTGTAATCAAGATTTACACATTATTTATTCATGTGTGCATTAGTTGGGGATCTTTTTTTTTCTGCTTTCTTTGAAGCTATTAATTAACCATATTTATCTCATTATGAGTAGTTTGTGGGTTTTCACGAAAAATACCCTGGGATGGAAAGACTGAATTTGGGGGCCTCTTTGTAAGGATTAAATATAAACAGATAATTCCGCAGTGTGATCTGGGATGTGTGCTAGCCATCCTCTGCTGTGGGCTGGAACACTTACCAACAGATGTCATCTTGATATATTGATATAAGGCTAGCACAAGGATTGCACATATTCCCATATTACACACCATTGCTATCTGCCTTCTAAATAAAAGGGAATGGAAGGAGCAATGGTAGGGGACACACTGCACCAATCTGTCAGATGACTGTTTTTAAAGGTTAAGAGATTTTGTGCTTGTCCAATGAGTTATATTTAAAACATTAACTTGAACAATGAACAACCAATTACATTTAACTTTTTATCAGTCAGAAAAAAATAAGTAAATGATGATTGGTTGCTGTGAGTTAACACATTTTTATATTGCTGTTCCTTTATATTATATTAAAATTGTTGTATTAATAAAATGCATTGCTTAATTATATTCTTATTTTACATACTTAAAGTACAATAGATTACATTTAGTTTTTTTTATATCTGTATATATTACATCTGCATTTGCCTAGATGTCTAAAGCAGTCTGTGATCTCCTGTTTTAGCATATGGCATTTGTCTGTTTGCTTTTATGACCTTCTATTTTTTAACCAAAACCTTATATTTGTTTTATCTTAGCTTTTAGCTTTGTATTCTATATGCATGGCTCAGTAGAAGAGTAATGTTACCAAGGAGTCATTTTTTTTCACTTCAGACATCCAAACATGTGCAGAGGTTTAGGAGGTTCTTCTGCATATGATTACATATTTGAGGAAAAGACAGTTACAGGAGGGAAAAAATAACTTCTTTAAGTTAATCAATCCGTTCTGTTTCTGAGCCTATGTGTGTCAGTCTCTATAGCCCTCTGTCTGTCTGAAGTGTCAATCTTCCCCCGTGCTGTGCTGTAAGTGCTGTGCCCTGACAATGATCTTACCTCCTGTTCTGGTACCAGGTCTTGACCTGAGTGTCTGTGAGGTTAAGGGCTGCCGCCAGGTCCATGCGGTCCTGAACGCTCAGATATTTCTGTCTCTCAAAGCTTCTCTCCAGCTGGTTCAGCTGATGGTCTGAAAAGGCTGTCCTGGCCTTCCTGGGCTTCTTGGCCCGGACCGGGGGACTCTCACGGCTGCTGGTTATCTCCCGATCCCCTTCTTCTTTTGTACCTACACGGGCAGAGAAAGGAAGAGGAAATCAGTGGGATCTGAATGCAAAATAGAAGGCACAACAACAACATTACAATAACATAAATGACCTAACAATAAATAAATTTATATATATATATATATATATATGTAAGAAAAAAAAAAAATATATATATATATAATTGGCATTCGCTGATATAAATGTAGAACTTGCTTTTAGATCCACCTGTACAGCAAAGGAAACCATAACTAAAATTAATCACCAATTCTATTTCCACCACTAACTAAAACTAATATTAAATCATAATAGAAAATGTATCAACTGTAATCATAATAAAAATAATAAATAAAATAAAATAAAGATATAGTACACTATAAAACACACACACACATATATATATATATCATATTTTTATATTTAGGAGGAAAAAGCATAAGAATCATGTTCATCGAAAGAATAATTTTAAAACAATCATAAACATATTTCATTAACATTTTATCTATATTTACTACTACCAATTCTACAACTGCTACTCATCATTTAACTAATTAGTGATGTGAAGTAGAAGGTGAAAGATTTAAAAACAATTAATAATTAATATTAATAATATTAAAATATTATACTATTCTTTATTATTAGTATTATCATTACAAATTATTATTATTATTTGGTTGTAGCAGCTGTGATTGTGTTTGCCCAGCACATTCCAGATGAGAAGGATGACACTACCAGATACTATTTATCAGCCTTGTATTTTTGCTGAATTGAAGAAAAATCGATATGTCAAAAACCATTTCTGTTTGTACCAGTTTTTTTTCTTTCCTAGCGTTCCTTTATCTTCCCTGCAGGAAGAACAATAATCTCTCTAATTGACCCACTGGGGAGGTTGGTATACACAAAAAAAAAAAATCACCAGGCCAGACTGTACATCTGTTTTTGATCACCAACGTGCGAACCAAAATTTACTACACCGAACAGGATAGTTATAATGTTTATTAAAAATGAGCTAAAGAAAACCATTATTTGCGCTGAAAGTTTCTTTTTATTTAACAAGACATCCAGAAATGGATTAATGTCATCACAACAGAAGGAAGCATTATAGAGAAAAGCGAGATCTTTTTTAATTAACACAGCAGTTTGCAATAATCAAGCTCATATTTAACAAGGGATTATGTGTAAATTAAAACATTATTGCCTGGGCACCACGCTAAAAAAGGAATATAGGGTGCCCATAAAATGCCACCAATTGGTAATTTCTAAGTCTAGATTAATCGCAAGACAAATTATGTTTAAACCGATTCCCCCTGTTAGAATACTAATAGCTTTTAAAGAAATATCCGAATTGAAATGACATATTCTAAATGCAGGAATTTTCCAGGCTGATGTTTTTTTATTTGTTCAGTGTTTTTTATTAATATTCCTTAATTTTAAAATGCATTTATATTACCGCTGAGATAATGAGCAGTGTTGGAGACATTTCATTAATTATAGTAAAAGTGCAAATTAGTATGATGAGATGAAGCTATTCCTATTCAATAAAATAAGCAGAGAAATAAGAATCAGGTGCACACGCAACTTATATTCGGGTATGTGCTCCAGCATTTTATATATATATTTATATATATATATATATATATATATATATATATATATATATATAATTTTATATTGTTTTTACACTCATATAATAAATAATAAGAAAAAAAAAATAATAATAAAACCAATATACTGAAAAAGAATTTAAACAATCGCACTCACCATGTCCCTTCATATCTGAATGCATATCATCCCGGATTTTCTCTCCTTTACTCTTGCCATCTGGCATCTCCTGTTCCAGTTTGGGTCGAAAACTTTCCGAAGACACATTGCCTTCATGTTTTGGTGTGTGGTGAGGGGAGGATACACTGGTACTATAGGGGGCACAGGCAGCCAAGGGTTTGCTGTCCCCTAAAATGTCTTTAATTAGAAAGGAAGAGGTGGAAGTCCTGGGTGCAGAGCCCAGCTGGGCTTGCTGCTGTGGTGGGGATTGCTGGGGCTGCTGGCTGTGGTGCAGGTGATGGAGGTGCTGAGATTGGTGCAGGGCGCTGTCCACTAACCGGTGCTGATCTGCTGGCTCCATAGTCACCGATATAGGAGAAGAAGGTGAGCTTCCTACTGTGTCAATCTCCGAATCAGGAGACAAGGGGCCCTGATTCCTAAAATCCTGTCCTCTGCCATCCCTAAAGTCCCCATTCAGCATGCCAGGACTGCCAGAACCAGCGTTGGACAATATAGTGTCTATCCCAAAACTGGATCCTTCCATGTTACTTGCGCTTTAAAACCAAGTCACCATAACAATCCTTTTTTTTTTTAATATTTCAGCAATCTCTTGCCGGTGCTCCAAAATCAAAAAGTAGACAAATGACAAAATGCGATGGCTATAAAAGCATGCAGCGACCACGGTCAGTGATGGCAGATTTGGGAAGAAGGGAATAAACGCTGACAGGCGCCTGTAGACTTGCTCACACGTGCTGCTAGTTGTAGTACATACGTGGATCTAGTGCAAGGTGCCAGGTTTGGCCATATTTCATGTTCATGGCCCCTTGTGAAGCTTGGCTGAGGGTCTCTGCAATGTTCCGGTGGCTTTGCTGTAGTTGTTGAACTTTCTTTGAAAGTTGAGCTTTTGCTGACAGTCTGAGCCCGGCTGACTCCCGATTACTGCCTGCTCTATCCCTTGTAATCCTGCTCCTGTTGGGCTCCAGTGACTCCCTCCTGTGACGTCATAGCCAGGACCACAACCACGCCCCCTTCTCCATCCTCCTCTGCTTCTCTAACCTTTAGGATGAAGTCCCATCCTCAACGGCCATTGGTCGGCAGGGTGGGAGAGACTCGATGCTCCGACCGCGCAGCCAATGGAAAGAAGAGAATTTTCCACCGCACAACCCGGGCTAGGATGCTCTTTTTTTTTTGTACCATGTTATCTCTTGGGTCGCTTCTTCTAATCTAAAGCACAATAAATTAAATACGGTGAAAGAAATAACAATAAATAAATAAAAGAAAGAAGAAGGTGGAAGAAAGGTGGGACAGAAGCGGCTCAAAAATTGGGATGACATTTACTTTGAATAAAAAAAAAAAAGATAACATGCACACAGTGTACATATATATATATTTCTAGGTAGATTACACATAAGAATATGAATAGACTTCTATAAAATATCCAAGAGAAATGCGAGACCTCCACACCATCACTGGAAGAAACTTCAGAAGAACATGCTGGCTGAGTAAGTCACCGAGATCCTTTTATATTTTATGTTTTATTAAATCTACATCCCTATTGGGTCTTCAGATGGTTTGGGATTTATTTAATGATGTGCTTTATTATTTCATTTTACCATTTTAGGCAGAAGGCGAGAAAATGGAGAGAAAGAGATTTAGATGTAGGCAGATATATGAGAAAAAATAAAATAAAGGAGATATATACATATACATTTATACAGTTTTTATATATATTTATTTGTATTTCTGATCCACGGATTACAAAACAAAAATCACATGTGCCCTCAATATTCTACATTTGCAATACCTTGCTTAAAATCAATTATAAATGAAATTCTGCCCGTTTATTAGACAATAATGGAGTCGGACGCCCCCGACTCGTCGGCTGACACGGTGACTCCTCGTGTACAATTTACATATTTGCATATTGTGCAGCGGCGGTGTAATTAGCCAATCTCGTACACTCCTATAATAGTAGTAACAGGAATAGATGTTGTGGATCCTCTGGGAATGTGAAATGATTCTGCTGATACTGAACAGCATCAAGTTGTGTTAATTTCTCCAGGACAGCTCCAACCTGTCTGGTGCTGAATGTCAGAGGAGGACTGAAAGAAGGGGGAAGGAGAAGAAAGAAGAGGAGGGGGGTCTATGACGAGGCTTCATATTACTCCTGACTAAGTACTGTGTTCAACCTAATTAGCAGAGTAATTATAAGGTGCTAATGAAGGATTTCAAGTTACATTTTATTTGGCATTACCATTTTTAGGGATTGGGTATGTTCAAGGTAAAATCCGACAGCTTTTAGAGGAGCAGAAGCAATGGCACGGCTGATATGTAACATTGTAATACATATATAAAAAATGTTTCTATATATACAATTGCACATATATGTATATATAAATATATATATATATATATATATATATATATATATATATATATACGAGACACATACAGATATAGATATATATATTTGTTTGTATGGGTAAGTTTAGGAGTGTACACATTTTACATTTATACATTCTACATTAAACGTCTAGGAGATTTCTGCATTCTCTTAGAATGTTTACTATATCCAAATCACTATATCTTAATTCTGCCTAATTCTGACTTTGTACTTCCCTCCAGCTATAGTGAGAGTTAGTACACAATGCATTTATTCTGAGCTGTTGTATAACTGATATGAAAGGCACACAGCATATTGTCTGGTTTAGATTAATTCAAAAAAATTTATAATAGTGTTTTAGGAACTAAGTAAAAGGAGAGATCAGAATAGTATTAATAATAGACTAAAGCTTGTGTGCAGGAGTGACTGAGGTTTATTGTAATAATCTTGTATGAAATACATCGTCCCCTGGCTACACATTACAGGCAAAGGTCAAAGTGAGATGTACTCAGCACTTACTGCGATCTGCAGATCTATCTCTCTCAATATAAATATGTGTGTATTTGTTTTATCTAATAATGTATATATATTATGTGTGTGTATATGTATGTGTGTATATATATATATCTGTCTCTCTCGATTTATAATATGAATATATACATATGTGTGTGTG
>NC_092865.1:29724650-29725863 GCF_032062135.1 Pyxicephalus adspersus | reverse complement strand
ATTCCTCTCTTTTTGTCCAGACAATTGTTTTTTTTTTACCCTGCCTTGTGAACAGTGTTTAAAAGTGTATTAGGTAAGATGGTGTTCTCTCTCTATAAATATCTTTATCTCTATATACACATACAGTATGTACATATTGCAAAGTTTTGATTTGCTCCTGCCATGTGAGTGTGGAAGTGCTAGGTAAGGTGCAATTCTCCAATCCTCTCACTTTCTCTCTCTGTATATAATTTCAATCAGAGTTTCTATTTGATCATACATGTGTACATGTATATAGTATGTATATAGTGTGAA
Source organism: Pyxicephalus adspersus (assembly GCF_032062135.1). NCBI lineage: Eukaryota > Metazoa > Chordata > Amphibia > Anura > Pyxicephalidae > Pyxicephalus > Pyxicephalus adspersus. The sequence goes on along the minus strand of NC_092865.1, from coordinate 29,725,569 downwards.
TATGTGGTAGGTAAGATGATGTTTTCTCCCTATAAATAATGTTTACATACATATAAATATCTTTATGTCCTAACCAAGTTTTGACCTTCCCTTGCCCTGAGTATGAATATATGCATTTTATGAAGTTCAATATACTGCATTTTATGTTCTGTTTGTGAGTCATATTAATGAATTAGCCATATACCCCTATCCTCTCCTAGTCAATGGGCAGCAGCACTACAAGATGAAGCATCGGTCCAAAGTTTATCGGAGTTGACAGTGGCAATAAACCTTCCAAAATGCTTTGCATCACATTGATAGAGCACAGTATCTGGCATCTGTAACATCACTGCTTCTTGCACAGGACAGAGACCCCCAGAAATCGATAACACCCATGTTGTTATAAATAATTCATCCAGGCTTGTGGCTGTATGATGGAGTTAAATAGTAGTAACATTTCAGCAGATCAGACACATCATAGCACACCCTGTATATACAATGGAGCCTGTCCTGAGCAGCATGTACATAATTAGTGCTGCAGCCTGTATGGCTATGTTCGCTGTCAACAGTATTGTGGATGCCAAAATCTGCTAATCTGCATCTGTTCACATAGCAAACTGCCACACTACTCTGTCAATAGATTGTAATTAATGTTTGTGCAAGGGTAATCTCTCCCCATATGACATTTAGAGAAGTCTTATTTTCGGACTGTTACTGAAATAGTTATTAAAAACAAAAAAGAAAGCACAGTATTGCATTTTAATAGAGAAGTGACCACATTAGCTGGGGTGATATACCATATGCTGCAATCCTGAACAGAGAAATACTAATTCAGGGGGGGAATTTTCATAGATCATCAATATTTCTATTCTAAAAATATAACAATTCTGCATAAAATTGCTATATACTAATATATATATATATATATATATATATATAT
>NC_092865.1:29691049-29723728 GCF_032062135.1 Pyxicephalus adspersus | reverse complement strand
TGTGTGTATTTATTTTAATATAATATGTATACTATGTAACAAAATACAAAACTAAACTGTAAAATTAACAGTGAATTATATTTTACACTTGGTACTACAGAATAAGTTTATTTTGTACATTTACTACATAAACAATATATAAAATATGTATATATGTATATTTTAAAATACACAAAAAATAGAAACTTGTCTGTTTAGTATTGAGAATAAGAATAAAAAAAAAACTAAAAAAAAATGAATAGAGCACAAGCAACCCTTAATGAATATAATTCCTCCAATTAAATTAATTAATAAAACATTGTAAAATATAACATTATTCGGTATCTAAGTTAGGAAACCTCTAATTCCACCCAATAGAACTAAACTGCTTGATCTGTGTATATGGAGCCCGATTTACAGGATTTAGCATTAGTATTAGTAGGTGCCCCCAATGCAATCGGCTGACGCCTCGGCCAGGAAAGGGTTAATTGGCAATTCAGCTATATCAACGCTTCGGTCGGTATTAATCCGCTTTCCTTTTCATGCTCATTTGTGCTATTAGCAGGCAGGATCTGTCATGTCCTAATGATAGACTGAATCATGTCCTGTAGATAGGATAACAGCAAATAAAGTCATTTTATTATATATAATCCAATTCATTACAGGATAAGAGTTATGGGATCTGTGTAACCCATCAAGGCAGAATGGCATGGGTGACAACTAGCATTATTGAATATATATTTTTTTAATTGGTAGTTTCACAAAGTCATTATTTTTAATCATTGTATATACAGGCATGATAATCTAATAAAACTTGCAATAGAATACTGTATAAAGAGAAAGAGAGAGAGCATACAGACACATGTGTTCTATTGTAAAAGTATATAGTATACACAGGTAAATATGTATATAGCCTTTACATATAAATAAATATATATATATATATATATATATATATATATATATATAATAAACCTCACAAATACAGATAGAAGTGCATGCAGTACAGATGCTGATATGAAGAGGCACAATTACTATGCTAGCTCCTCCTCTGCTTATGTGATAAATGAGAAAAGCAGCATGTTATTTCAATCAATCAAAACACTTTTAACACACTAATTACCCGAGGGGATCATGTTTTCCTGCTTGATTACCAAGTGTTATTTTGTGGTTTGTAGATATGGCTTCATCTGAGACAGCATTACACATTAAACTTTGCAAAAATGACATAAAATGGAAAGCAGGAGCCTCTCTCTGCCCTAGGTAGGTGTGATGCTGGCATATTTGTGTGCCATGGGAAGTTATCACTCACTTTGTATTGCAAAAGGCTGCTGTCACCTGCACAGAGAATGTCCAAGTTTGTTTATTTGCTTTATTGGTAAAATATGTACATAGAGTAGGTGCAGTGCTGACACTGGTTGTTTTCTATTCTCAAAATATATCTCAGACATATCATGGCTTTATAATTATGTCACAATTATTTAAAATGTTGCTGTCACTGAAGGGTTCATATTATTTTTATTTTAGATGACTAGTTCAGCTTTACAATGGGGGATTTTTTAAGTATTCATATTATGTTAGCCAACCAGAATTGCTATAGAAGTGTTAGTATTAGGATAATATTAATAGTAATAATAATAATAATAATAATAATAATGTTATATAATAAAAAAAACTTGAAAGGCGTAATGTAACTAAATAGTATCAATATTTAAGGATGTCCATTCACTCATTCATCTGTATTTCTGTACATTATTCATTGCATTGATATCTTTTTGAAAGAGATTACTCTTCAAGATTTTAAAGTACACGAATGTCATAGTTCATTACCAGGAATGTTCTTCTCATAATATAAAAGATGTGTGTTCTTTATAGAGCATCCTTTATAGTTCAAGCTTTAAGACTTGCCACTTTGCTATGCCCTTCTGGCCCTGTCCATATTTTCATATGTTGCAGAATAGAATGTAGTCCATAAGTGGCCCTTGGCACTATATTCATTTTGGGCAGGGGCTTTTTTGGATATGTAATAGTCATTTAGGATCAAGTTATCTAAAAATTAAATGAAGACACAAAATAGGTTGTAATATTTGTATTCAATACATTACTCTAAAAGAGATTGTAAGCTCTTTGGGGCAGGGTCCTCGCCTCCTCCCATGTCACTGTCTGTATATGTCTGTCGTTAGCAACCCCTTTTTAATTTACAGTGCTGCATAATATGTTGGCACTATATACCTTCTATTTATTAATAATAATAATAATAATAATAATTATATTACTACTAAACAACCTATTACCAAAATTTACCCTTAAGGGAACCTGTAAAGTACACTTACAGGTAAAAGCAACACGGTTTTAATGCCCACCATCACAGAGATATATATTTATACACATATACTTATTTTTCTTGCACTTTCCCACTTCCAGGAGCAAACTGAAAACTGAATAAAATTGAAGTACAGGCGATATAGCTAACAGTTGGTTCTGGATTCACCCATGTGCCAGCATTGATAAGCCCAGCGCAGTCACTTGGAATTACATTCTCCGCCAAACTCTTAGGTACTAAGTAGTTGTTTTAGTACCCATTACTGGGTGAAATAGCTGGACAGCAGGGAATATTGGAAAAGGGGCAATAAACAAACCCATCACTGTGCCCTAAATGAGCAAAGTAGAGGTTTGCTTAAACTTAACCTGATTCCAACCTCTAAATTAAATTTTAATGTAATTAATTTTTAATTATGTTTTTTTAAACAGATTTTTTTTTTTTGGTGTTGGAAAAATAGTAATTACACCATCTGTCAATTTTGTGTTGCTGTCTGTTTCCCGGTGGAGAGATTCACCTTCCTCTTTGTCTTGGTGACCAGAGAGAAAACTCGACATTTTCAATTTGTAATCAGAGCAATAGGTGAGGATAAATGCTCCAGTGGGGACACCTGTTGCAGGGACCACTCTCTGTTCACTTTGGGGAAATTGTCCTTCATTTCCTGTGTGTTTAAGGCAGACAATGAAGACATCTCTTAAGTGGAGCCCAGACACCACGGAAAAACCTGATCTAAATGTGAATTCTAAATTCAAGGGTACCTTCTCCAGCCTTGGAGAGCTTTATTTAAGACCTTTTGCCTCAAATGCATTGTCCATAAAATTATAAAATTAGTTTTAATCACTGACATCACTAGAGTGCAACACTCTTTCTCTTCTGTTACATGTGGAAATAGTAAAGCTATAGCACCTGGTAAGTATAATTAACCTCCTATGTCTAAAAGCGGTACATTGTTTTTCATGAAAATTTCTTTTACAGTATATTTTAATAGTATATAAAGTTTGAAACACAAAATCATGTCAAAATTAAAAATTAAAACAAAATAAATAAATAATATTAAAAAAATAAATAAATATTATCCTCATACTATTAGATTATACTGAAAGAAAAGGGTTCATGACAGACAATGTACTGCTTTTATATGTACTGTATTGCATTTTGTATTGAATGCAATACAAATAGATTTGAATTTCCTGTCCTGCCCTGAACGGAACGTCTGCACGCACCAACATCACCGGGAACTCCCTGTGACTCATCGAGCGCAGAGAATGCCGGCTGGAGGAAGAGAGAAGACGCGAAGGATGACACAGGACACCGGCGGATCAGGTAAGACGCGATTTACTATTATTTTCCATAGGTTTACCTACCCCGAATGTGACTCGGGGTTACCGCTTCCAGCTTCTTTTTTCTACCCTGAGTCAAACTCAGGGTTACCGCTGGGGGGGTTAATGCCACCCTATGGTTTTAATATGTAAATATAAATAGGGGGAGCAAAAAAGGTGTTTTTTTTTTGTTGGCAAAGTAAACTTAAATTGTGATAATTTGTCACAGACAATTATAAAAATATACAAAAAAAGTAGAAAAGGTCTTGACCCATTGATATTATGGGTATAGTCAGACCAATTACTAGACAATTTAGATCCCTGACTGTATAATATTAGAGGACTCAATACATGAATCTTAATGTACAGCGCTGCGTAATATGTTGGCGCTATATAAATCCTGTTTAATAATAAAATGAAAGTATAACATCTCTTGGCCTGACGCGTTTCGCCCTTGTCGGCTTCCTCAGGGGATGTATAGTGATCGTAAGTAGATAAGCTAAATGCAGAAAATACATATATAAATATACAGAGTATCATAAATCGTTTGATGTTTAGGTGTAGTATTCACATAGCAGAACATCAAAGTTATGATCATGTTTCTTAATTGCGCATACACATAGCATTCACATCCGTGAATTATCTCATCCATGTATTAATATGATGCTCAGAGAATCAATTTCTATACATTAAAGTTATGATAAGTTTCAATGCAGGATAATGTGCAAAAATGAATAAAAGTAATAACAATAAGAATAAACATAATGAGGATGAATGCTCAGAACTGTAATATAGTTATTAGTGAGATAACTGAATAGGAACATTGTGTTATACAGGGGTTAATAAATTTTAAATAAATTTTTTTTAGATGTCTTACTGATAGTTGTTTGATCCCAGATATATATCAGGGACGGTGGATGAGTAGTGCTAATGGTTGAAAACACTCTTCCTCTTTTTCTCCTCACTGCACAAGCAGGCTTTCTTTTAGCCAGCACTTGGGACAACTACAGGGGGAGAAGCTTATTATGATGCAGAATTAAAAGTTATTTTAATGCTTTTGTAGGAGTATCTTACATTAGTTTAATATAAGATATATGGTGGTTATATACAGATCTGCTTTCAAGTTAGGTCAGGTAAATATACAATATTATATATTATTATTATGCAGTCCTCAAGCTATCCTGCAGATGGAGCTCTGAGCAACTTTTCACATATTCAACTATTTGAACTCTCAGCTGTGCTAAAATAAAATCCAATGGGGTTGATTTATTGAAGAAATATATAACTTTACTTTTTACTTTGCAAAGTTTGCTTAGTAAATAAGCTGTGTTCATTGTATTACTCATGCAAACAAAAATTAAATTTCTATTTTTTTTCTATTGCATATGATTGAATATTTAAAGCAAAATAGCTTTTGCTTGTATATCAAGCAGAAGGTGGCACTTTTAGAAATAGGTGACAGCCTCCATATTCTAATAGTATAGTTTTCCTTCAAAGTCTCTCAGCTCACATGTGGTGTCTGATAACTTTTTTTCTTCTTTAAATATACAATACACAAGGCAGTCATAAGTATTATGTCAATGGTTAGAGACAAATAAATAAATACTGGTCTATGCAGCTTATAAGTGCAAAAAAAAAAAAAGCTTCAGGTTTGACCCAATCCTCTTCATCTTATGTGATAGTGCTGGTTCTAGGCTCATATTGGGACAGGAGATGAAGGCTCTAATATAACCCAGAAGTTATGTAGGACTTCATTTCTTGGCACACAGTAGATGAATGGAAGAGCAGGTGAGCATGACCAAGGGTAAGTAATGTTTATTGTCATGAACCTGTTGTTTTGCCTTGCATGAACTAATCTTTCAAATATTTTACATACATTAAACTTGTTTGCTTTTGCACATATATTGTTTAATAACAATTGGTGGTAAGCACACATAATTAAAATAAACATATGGATTGCCATCTTTTAATTCCTTTAGTATACAATAGTTTCTTGGGTGTTTTCCTGACCCATCGACTTTACTATTTATAGTTTACATGGAACAAGTATACAGGACAAGTTAAAGCCAACCAACATATTTGCATACATATACAGGGTTAGTGGCCAATATTATTATCACAGGAAGATCAAAACCCAGACAACTAGATTTTCCAGAAGTCAGTAAAAACAGCTTCTATGTTTCCTTTAAGGTCCTAATTATAAAAATTAAAAGTGCTTTCATAAATTAAGTATGTATATGTTGTATTGCAATGCTTTAGAAGTCAAACAAAAGGCAATTAATATACAGAACAACTTGGCTGTCTGTTCATTTCTCCAAATCATGGTTAAATAAACATTCCTCCGTTGTGGCAAAATCCATCAGAAACCACAAATGATATATTACCAGGAACTGGAAGATATATAATTTGCACACTTTTAGAGATGGGTCATATATTGATTGGCAGGGATGGGGTTTAAATATTGGCTTAGATAGGGAAAAGGTTTGCATATCCTTTGACCCCCTGAAGAAGTGTCGGGTGGGCACCCAATATAATCAGGAATACAGCATATTTGTTCTTTAGTTTTTGCTACCAAGTATTCTTTGATCCTTCTCTGCCCATGTGTTTTGTTTATATGACTTCTAAAAAAAACACAATTTAGTTTTTTACATGTTTTCTAAGCTTTGCACTTTATGTGGGGATTATTTAGCACATTATCACATTTAACCTCTAAACCTTTTAGCTTTTTTGTCTAACACAAAATTGACATTATGTGTGTATGTTTTCTTTATATAATTTTTTGTGTATAATCTTTTTATTGATGTTTTGCTTTAGAATATAACCCTTATATTGCGAGAGGTAACACATATGTGATAGAACTGTGAGCAATAATTTATTATTACATATGTGCTTTATACGGCCAATAGGAATGCATTAATTCTCATTTGGGAATATTTTTTAAAGTTGGTGTTTTAAACAAACCTTTTTTTTTTGTTATAGCCAATGCCATTTCCCACTAGGTAAATACAGTGATCACAGCTTCCAACAGTGAAAGTTGTGATCACCTTCAAAGTGGCAAGTGGTAAAATGGGAAAAACCTTTCTGCCTATTGGCACTTTTAATATGGTAAAGCCTGTTTGGGAAATAGCTTGTTCGCTACTTCATATGAAAAATGCCCTAGAGAACAAATAAGAATGAAAACATTCTATACCTTTATACTTATACCATTATTAAAACGGTTTCAAATAAGAACAAAAAATTTAATATTGCTTTGGAAGGAGAGACATGGAAGATTAAATGGGATAATTTGATTTGTTTCCATCAGCAGTGTGTACAGCTCTTTCACTTTCAAGTAAAAAGTCAATGAATAAGGCTTTTCATGTGTCAACAGGAACATAGCATATAACCAATAGATACCAAATAACCAAAAGCAAGACAAAATAAATATTATCTTGAAGTGTACATTTAAACTTTATTTGTGTTTAATATACATTTGTTTACCATTCCATTACATGAATAGTATATTACATTTTCTCCTTCCTTTGTATTTTATTTTACATCCTCCATTCGATGACCTTTTTTTATTTACGGATTCAACATATTATCCTCGTCTTAAATAGGATTCTACTTTCTCTGCATGGAAAAGAGGATGCTTTTACATTTTATCAAGGGTCGATTCTAGATGCACTTTGATTACATTCTACATTTATACAATGGGGATTTCACTTCGACACATCTATCCCTATATAATTAAAATATGAATTGAACCAAGCTGTGATGCTGGGTACTTAATGAAGCATCAGGTACAATCACATCCATGTGGTTTAGAAGAAAGCGTATTTCCCTTTAATAGCATAATACCCAGTACCAATCAATTAACCTCTTACCGTGTCATTATTAATGTATACGCTAACTCCCCAATGTTGTCTATTAGTATTGGAAAAATCAAAGCCAAGGGTGAACTTGGCTCTCCTAAAGAGAAACTCATTTAAAATGTTAATTACAAAGCAACTAATTAAAACTACTATTTGAGCACTAATCAATTACTTTATTGCATTGTGGGTGTAACTTGAACAAATTGAATGTTGCCAGTTTACGGTATCAAGTTATTAACTTGAGCGGACGGTCGATGATGGGACAATGAATGAGAGGTTTGCACTGTATTGATTTCTGTTTTCACAGAGTGGATGCCTTGCTGTATTTAAACTAATGGATGACATGTCAAATTTCCAGCAGCTTTAGCCAGCTTGGCTATACTTCCCATTTATTTAAAGGATATATCATTTATGAAAATGTTTATTTTAAACAGCTCAAAATCAATGATACTCAAGGCAATACAAAATGATCCGATTCAGACCAATTTGGCGCTATACAAGTGTATCTACTGATAGGTCCATATTTCATATATTATAAATAGGGTATCCAGAATACAGTTGTCTATTTATTGCCAGAGGCGTTCACCTAAATAGGTTTCTTCAGGGGTAACAACAATGCAATACCAGCTAGGTTACATAATAAAATACTGACAATTGTCAAAATATCCACTCAATAATCCACATGACCTCTAACAATTAAAATGACTCTATTCTAATTCTTAACCTAGTCACTAAAATGAGCCCTTTACAACTAACCTCCCCACTAAACTGTAATACATAGGGACATTTTTATGTGAATCCAACCTTCACCACAAATTTATTGCAGGTGAATTTTTTTAGTTGCATGTGTTTTTAATGACAGTGATTAGTTGGTACCAACAGTAAATGTTTAGTATAAACCATCATTATGGTGTTACTCTAAGGCCTGAAGTTACTACACTTTATCTTAGCCAAAAGACTGATCCGCCATGTAAGGTCTGAAATTTAAAAAAATAGTAAATTATATTATTAATGGGAAAGAATGACCTATTATGAGGTGATGCCGCAGACAGGACAGTTTAAAGTAATTTCTAGTCTAGAGGTATTTAAGGTGTATAGAAAATCTGTAAAACATCATTTTTTACATCTTAACAGTCAGAGCAATATAAAAGCAATCTGTGATTTTCTTGCTACAGAAAAACTGTAAATACAATTAAAGCAAATTCTTTGTGTTAAGAAATCCTTCAAATATTTACACCTCTAAATGTAAAATGACTCATATTGTTATAGAAACTGAGATATTTCACTTTATTGTGATATATATTGCTTAATGCAAGCTGACAAAGCAATTAAAGAAAATTGATAGTTTTATTCCAATGGATTACAGAAAAAGAAGTCAAGTTTGTGTTGCAAAGTATTTTTCCCTCGGATAAACTCTTCGAACTTTCACACATCAATCCTAAAAAGTTAATAAAATGCGGTATTCATAACACAGTTTGCAATTAAATTCCTCTTAATTTATTCTATAAATCCTTGTATCATGCCATATGAAGATTTTAGTATACTTTCTCTACCTGTACTAAAGGTTAAAAATGAGCATCTTCAAAATGTATCCAAAAAATTTATGGTCACTGTACAAAAGTAATAGAATTTGACCAGATCCAACCAGATGTTGATGGCAGTCGCAATATCTGTCTGATTTCTCAATGTTTCGGGGGTTTGTGAAAGATGTATTTTGTATTATTTATTCATTCATTATTACTAGAAGTCAGGCTCTTTTTTCCTACAATGATTTTTTTGGAAAAAAAAAGAAAAAACTTTCTGTCCAGTTTCTACATCATTTTCTTGTTGGGTTTTTTGGAATCCATTCTTTTACTGAAATGTGGTATCTTTCTTCTGAACTCAGTAAAACTTTTTTGACAGTGTAAAGGTAGAATGGGCCATGAAACAATCAGTGTTTAAAATATACGTAATAAATGTTTTAAAATCAATACATATCTAGAAGGGCTTCTGGTTTATATCTGCCAGCAGTTCAACCTATTGTTACACTTACTGTACCTCTTCCTCGCTAAAGTGCAGGCCCCTCTCTCCTATGCATGCATGTGGTTCTGACCCTGGGCGTGCCTGCTCTTCCAAGTTTTATCAGTACCCCCCATCCTGCCAGCTAATCAGGAAATAGCCTCATAATCATGCCTCGCTATTTAGCTAGCGCAGACACAGCTCTCTGCATTCGTGCAACAAGTCTCCACTAGTGCAAGCCCCTAGCTCAGCTGTGCAGTTCCCCTACAACTGTTGATTAATTCACAGCTTTCCCTGTCCAGCTCTTGTGTTAACCCCTTATTTCCCTGCCTGTTACCTTGTGCTGTTCCAGTGTTTCATTGTGTCTGCAGTGATCCCTACGTCTCCCATGTCACCTGTGCCTTCTGTTACTTCCTGTGTCTCCTGTGTTCTCCAGTGTCTACTGTTGCACCGGTGTCTATTTCCTGGATCTCTGGTTCTTGACCCCTGGCTTGTTCCAGACCTTTCTTGCTTTCTGCCTGCCTTGACCCCGGCCTTCCTTGACAATTCTCCTGCCTAGTGACCTCATCCTGCCCACCCTGGTGTGCCCGAGGACCACAACCTGGCAGCAAGCAGCAGCGCAACATCCTCACCACTAAAGGCTCTGGAAAATACCTGGTTGCTGCAACTGTGCAAGCCATAGCACCCGCTAAAGGCACTGTCCCCCTAAGCGTGACACCTATGTAGAGATTAAAGTATAAAATAATTATTCAAAACATTAAAACAACCTGCCTAATAAAATTTAGGTCTCTGTTGTGCTACCAAAACACCTCTGACCCATTGCACTAGTTTATTGGACTCCACAAGACCTCTGAAGGTGTGCTGTGCTATCATCCACCAAGACTTTCAATCATACTGCCTCAGCTGGTCATTCTTCTTTCCATAGTGCATCCTGCTGCCATCTCTTCCCCAGGTAAACAACGCAAAGATGCCTGGCCAATCACATCTTCTAAATTTTGTATCAATCTACCTTATTTCTCCATTGTGTGCGCCTCTGACACTTACATGCTCTTTGTAGGCATTTTTGGTCTGCGGCCCATATGCAACAAGTTATGGTGCACTTTGTGTTCTGACACTTCTTGTGGTCAACATTAAAATTGTTTTACAGTAGCTGGTCTATAGATATGGACCAGGTAACCAAACTTTCTCCTGTTACCCCCACCAATTGTCTTTTTATGGACCATTTTTTGTAGGTACTAACCACTGTATATCAGGACCACCCCACCTTTCAATTTTGAACATGCTCTGACCATCATCATCTAGCCATCAGCAGCAATGCACAGCTTTTCTAGGAAAAATGTCTTCCCCCTTAGCACAGATGCACCACATGGCCCTATACATTTCAATCGGTAAATATTCATTGTAGCCTTACTGCTTGAAAGAAGTGTTCACATTTCATGAATTGCTGTTTGGTTGATCATGCCAAATTAATAGGAAGTGAATTTCTTAAAGCAGCACATAAAGTGACAGTATGTATTATTATTACAGGCATTGGGCAATGGGAAGTTATAAAAATAAGAATAAGGCAACAAGAAGCTGTTATTATTGCTCACAGCAGCCAGTTGAAACTCTTATTACATTTACAACCCTTTTGTTGCAGAAATGACAGCTGACAAACGATTGGTTTCCTTGGGAAGTAATAGATATTCTTATTTTTCATAATTATGTTTCTGTATATCTTCCACATTTCTATAAATTATCCCCAGTATGATCATTTTGCCCAAGATGCAAAAGATACCCTTGTGTGGGTGAAAATGAGTACAATGTTTGGCCACAAAACACTTTGGCACAGCATCATGATCTCTTTGGAAGATGACCTCATGCATTTGCCAACATAATTGCTAATGATTCTGTTGTTCTTAACAGGCTCTCGGTGGTCTTAATTGTTTGTTTGGAGCATATGGAAGGTGATAGAAAGCTAATTGCAAGAAAGTGTATTGACAATTGGCCGCATTTGGACCACTAATTACTCTAGAAAAAAATCAGACCAATGCTTGTTTGGCATTATTGGGTAACCGGTTTTATTACCTTCTAATATTGCTTTAACTAAATAGTTAACTACATTGCCAGTATAAACTGGGGTTTATCTGCATATTACACTTAGAAAAGTATTTTTTTATATTAAAACAGTATAGTGTTTCTGTCTGTGCTTGATCCCTGTTTTACAATTATGTATTTAGCTCCATTGTAGACAATTGTATTATGCTGAACCACGGACTGTTTGGGGTACTTCATGAAATGCTTTAGAGGATGTTAGGAAATGAGTATTATCATTAGCTGAAACTAGAGTAGACATTATGTTTTTTTATGTTTCAGTGTATGGTGGTGGGGTATGTGTTTATTTGGTGTCATTGGGCTTGGGATATAAAAGCAAAGGCTTTACATGTCTTTTTTACCCTAATGAAGGATTGGTGCTCAACTTTTTGCTAGGTGTTTACAGTGCAACATACTCTTTACATCACTTTGATTGAACACAATAGATATATAGCTCTGTTGATAAGTATAAAAATACAGTTAAGGTTTGGTGGCAGTTATCAAATTGGCAAATTAATTATATTAATTGCTGCATGATTATGCAGTCCATAAGTATTTTTTTCCTCTTCCAGTTTTGGTTAAGCATGCACAGGTCCATACACATGCTGTAATCTACATGTGACCTCAGTGAAGTGCTAGATGAAAATTAGGCTGGGTGTTCCTGAACAAAGGTGTCTCTACATTTCTTACTGGAAGAATATTCTGTTATTATACTAATCTGCTTCTCTGGTTATGAGTTGGCTTTTGGTTGGTAACTGTGATCTACCAATCCTGATTCAAATGTGACTTTTTGAATCACCTTTGGGTTTTGGAAATTATTTTAAGAAATCAATTTCAGATTTGCTGGATCACTGGGTTCTCCAATGATAGTCTATCTTTAACCGTCTTGGAGAACTTTAATAAATCAGTCCCATTAGGCGAGGGACACTATCCAGTAATAAGGGCCACTTGCTACCACTCCAAAAGAAGGTCCAATGACCATTATAGACTGGACAGAAGAGTGGAAGATTTTTAGAATATATAATAATTATCTTGAGAGGGGAGAATGCCAACTTAAAAATCTGGAGTTAACTTAGTATCTCCTAAAGCATTTTTGCATTTTGTCACAATTGAACTTGTAGCACATGCCTTGGAACGCTATTATTGTTAAAAGTTTTCATGATTGGGAATGCATCATACAGGCAACAAGGCAAACCTCGGCCGATCAAAGTAGGAATGGGTTAGGTGCTCACTATTACTCCAGTAGAGTTCTGTTTAATTTTCTTTTTTTTAATGGAAATCACCTCTAACCACATTTGTAAGTACATTTAATGACTGTGATGTTTATTCTGCCAGTTTAAGTAAACTTCTTTTCATCTCACCTATACCTCAGTGATATTTGCCTTTACTGACCTTTAACCATTCCTTCTTACCTTTTCGTGGTTCATTTCTCAAGAATTTCTGGTTCCTTGCCTACATTCACCTTTTTTCTAGATGTATGTATCGCTTCTTTTTTTTAACAATCACTGTATAAAGAGCTTGATAGATGGCTCTGGACCAGATGGTGCCTGGGCAGTTCAGCTCTAACCTACAAGGAGGTGACAACAGCACCTCTGCAGCACAATAAGACCCCCTGTTGACTTCACTTATGAAGTGATTGATGCTACTTTGGCACAAATCTGTTTCTTTTTTTCTTCCTCTTTGTTTCAGTGTATCCTCCATACAATCTGCACTGTTTAAACAATTAACAGATCTCTAGTACAAAAATTCTGTTTAACATCATGCTGATATACTCTTGGGTCTCATTTAGCATGTTTATTTTTAAATAATTTGTAAGGGATTTACTGCTTTCATTAAGCATTTAAGGGACTCTTGCAGTGTCTTTACATAGTAGTGTAACACCAATTAAATAGAACAAAAAGAAAAAATATATCTAGAAACACTAATAAGTCAGCATTTAGAAAATATCAAATGAATGATTCATTCTGTATTTATTTCACTGTCCTAGTTCTGAGTTATATTTAGCAATCTCATTATTCCTTTAATAAAAAGGTATACACATGACATCCTTTTTGTCATGGATATTATATGTTAATCTATTTGGTTCTTTTGTCATTGGTTGAGAGATTAATGTTTACCTTTGACAGCAGTAGAAATATATAGCATGTCTTATGTTCTAAATACAGCATCAGTTTTACACCAATTTACATTAGGGCCATAAATAAACTTCAGCACCGAGTATCTTATATATGGTCTTTCCAAATTTGCATTGGTAACAAAATACATACACTTAAAATTTGGGAGTTTTAGTAGCCAGTGAGAAAAAAGTATTTTTTATCGCAGATAGAACAATAGAACAATCACTGATATGGCCATTGTTGTGGGCAGCACTACCATTTCCATGAGTTAAATAATGCATAATCCAAGAAACAAATGTCAACTTCCCACCAAACCTGATTATATAATAATAATAATAATAATAATAAAAAAGCAAAACCTTCTCATATTGGATCTTTGATGGTTTTTTGAGTGCCCTGTCAGTGCTACAGCCAACATGCTACATTAGTGCTTGCAGTGTTATAATCTACACCACTGTTTCTCAACTAGGGTTTAGTGGAACCTGAGGGTTCCTCTAGAGGTTTTTAGGGATCCCTTCAGCAATGAGCAATTTGTACCAGGTCATTTACCACTGACATCAAAGATCTTTCTGGTGACGTATGAGTGAGACACAGTAGGGTGATTGATGAACCATCATATTTAGGCAGTATCTTCCATCTGAAGACTAACAAATTCTAGGGAATACATACTTGATCACTGAATGGGATATGGATTGATATAAAGAATGGTTTTTACACCAAGTCATGCAGGATGAATAAGGAAACCTCAGGCTCTCATGCTTTTGTTCCTTGCTAGGTCACCCTTTCCCACTGTGGATTAGTTTCCATGCTGTTTTTGATGTTTTAGCATGCAAAGATCATGTTCTCTCTAGAACTCCCCTGAAGAAGCAGACATGTGTCTGAGAAACGTATTGGGATCTGGTCTTAGTCCTTGGGCCGATGATTAATTTGTATGATATGAATGCAAATATATGGCACTTTTGTCATTTTTATTTAATTTTTATTCTTTGAAAAGTTAGAAAAACACACATTTTTAAGAAAGGTTTTAATGTATCTGGTAATGAAAAAGTCCCATTACTACTCTGTCCTTAATATATGTATTCTTTATAGGGATATGGTACCTACTAAGTCTATACTGGTCCAGTGAGATACAACATACAAATATTTTTATTTTTCTTAGTATGGTACAAATTCTGATTTTGTGTGACTTCCATATCAAAACGTTAACAAAAAAACCCTCTGGGGGGGGGGGGGATCTAAATTTTCCTGCTTCTTCAATCATCAGTTGGTCACCCAAAGTCCACTTGCAAAAATTATTATTTCGGTAAATAGTGCTGACATGTTACACAGTGACTCACAAAGCCATTATCACATCACTGACTTTATTAATATTATTTTATTATTATACAGTATTCATATAGCACCATCATATTACACAGCTCTGTACAAAGTCCTTAGTCGTGTCACTAACTGTCCCTCAAAGGAGCTCACAATCTAATGTCCCTACTATAGTCATATGTCATTAATGTAGTCTAAGGTCAATTTTAGGGGTAAGCCATTTAACCTAAATGCATGTTTTTGGAATGTGGGAGGAAACCCACACAGACACGGGGAGAACCTGCAAACTCCATGCAGATAGTGTCCTGGCTGGGACTCGAACCTAGGACCTAGTGCTGCAAAGGCCAGAGTGCTAACCCCTGAGCCACTAACTGTCCTTTAAAGGGGCTCACAGTCTAACGTCCCTATCATCGACATATGTCATTAACACAATCTAAGGTCAATTTAGGGGGAAAACAATTTGGTTGTGGGAGGAAACTGGAGCATGAGACATAAAGGAAAACATACAAGCTCTATGCCATCTTTCTTGTGGTTGGAGAAGATGTTATCACTGTAACACCCATAGCAAATGTCCACATCACACAAGCAGTGACATGGACAACCAAAAAATGGCCCCTGCACAGAGAAAACTTAGGATTGGAGTTTGATATCAGTGCAGCTTTACACTAGTAAAAGTGGATTATTTCATTTTAGCCAGCAATCAGATGGGGTGGACCATCAGCTTTAAACACTCATTGTCATTGTTCATAGGCCCTCAAAATACCCATAAAGACAATGATAAATGTCAGGATTTTTTTAAATACATTTCCGTTAAACTTTACATTTACCCATTTTTACATTTATTTCTGTCTTATTTATTGTCAGTGTCTCATTGTGCCTGCCTCTGATTTGTTTTGGCACATCCATGCGAATTTTCATTACAATATATCATGCCCCAATTCACTGTTGTATTTCCGTTTCATTCTTCTTTTTTTCCCACTTCACCAAGTTAACTTTTTGCCTCCCAAATTAATTCAAGCGTTTAGTGCTCGTGGTTTGCCTTTTCTTTCTTAGATTTCATTTCCTCCCTCCTCATACATGATCAGAAAATGCTCAGGGAGCAGAAAGCACATTGATTTCTGCTTGTTCTGTCCACAGACAGGCCCTGACAAGGTTGTTAGAACAGTTGGAGAGGTCTCTACAATCACTTAATTACCAAAGCTGTCAGTCAGCAGGGACACGGCAGGCTCCAGCCATGGCTGCAAGGAGCATTCCACTACTGGGCTTCTCCTTGATTGATCTGTGCTGATGGCATTGCAAAATAATTATAGTGAATTTTCTGATGTGTGATTTTATACCAAGTTCATGCTTCAGAAAGGTAATCGTAAGGATGAGAAGGGTCAATGCCATTTCTTATTACCTGAAGTCTTGGGGAAAGGGTAACATCTAGAGGAGGCTGCAAGGAAAAGGGATGGAGGAAGGAGAAGAGAGAGAGGGAGAGAGAGATTAAGGATTGCTGAAGGGTACTGCAAGCAATTCGTCAACTGTGCAAGTGATTTCCTTCCAAGCCAACAAATGGCAGATTGATTTTGTCCAACGCGGCTTTAGTCACATTTACAATGATCCAGTGGTTATTATTGCGATTGGTTTAGTAAGTGACAGGCAGTTGTAGGCTAAAGGATGGGAGATCCTGTTTACAGCAGACGTGGTTTTAACTGCTGTCAGATACACTTATGGAGACAGCGAGGGGAGCAGCCCTGTTGGATAAATGGCAATTGAATAAATATGTTTTCCTTTCATTTCTGACTGACTTCACTTTTTATCCAGTTCTCGCAATCAGAACAGACTGAACACATTGCATTAATTTGCCCACTGTGTACAAACACAAACTTACACACCGTACACAAATTCAGTGCATCCCTTTAAATGAATGATGTTAAGAGACACTGATAAATAACTAGAGGAAAATCAAGAGGCACACAGATTTCATGAACATATAAATAAATGATCAATGATTTTATCATTTAAAATATATTTGTGTGGTATCAAGGTAAATATTGCTTAGTACAGTGTGAAATGTTTTACCTGGCAGAGCCGGGCTGGTAGGTAAATTGGAATGAAAATGTATCTTAACCCAACATGTGACATATTGTTTGGAACACAAACTGCAACTCAAATGCAGGTCAGACAAATACCATTGACTTTATTTGTTCAGTAGACATAGTAGTTCAGATGCAGAATTGAACCCGCTTGTGCTGTTTCTTTTGGATACAGTAGGTACTGGTAAAATGTGTGTCTACTATATGCAAAGCAGGTCAGACATAGCCCTACATGAGCCCTTAGGGTGGTTTTAGGGAGGTTTAATTTCTGTAGAATTTTGGCCCATTGCTTAAATGTCTATCACAGCTTTCACTTATCAATAGGTGGGTTTAATCAAAGAGTTTAGGCTATTCACAAATTTTCACTCTACCAGAGATAATTAGATGCCACGTGTAACTTTTAGGAGGTGGTTGGATGCCCAGCCATCTCTAAAGATTTGGTAGAGCATGCAAAATCTACAAGCAGTCCAGTCTGGAAGCGGTTACAATTTACAAAACATAAAAAATAAAACGAGTGCCTTTTTCCACTTCTAGGTTTCTAATATTTGAGAGTTGATGTCCAGGGACAGGTAATGCCACCTCTAGTCTGAACTCTGCCTTATCCTAATATATTACATATATTAAGTATATTAAATACCTAACATTGGCTATTCAGGTGCAAGGTGCACTATTGTTATAAAAATGTATCATGTTTATGATATGAATTAAATTTCATCTTAATAGCACTGCTTGCTTTAAACCACAGTCATTCCCCAAAAATGTACAATATCTGTTCTGACCAGAGCAATATAGAAAAAAGAAAATATTGCACTAGAAAGACTGTAGACTAAACAAAAGAGGCTATAAACAATATATAAGGCATTCTTTCTGTTCTCCCTGCTATGGTATTTGCAAGGTTGTCTGCAAGGGAAACATTCAGAATATAAAAATAACTGGCAGCCAGCAGTTCTGATCTATCTCACTAACCTTGTTTCTTTTACCTAAAGCAAAGGGGAAACCATTCATAATTTAAAGCATCCAATTATGCAGTCAGTTAAATTTTAAGATATGAAGCATATGTTCCACTGTATGCCTATATTTCAAAGTACAAAAAATCCTGTACTGGAATAAAAGTTTGGGGTTGTTATCTAGACAGCAGATTCAGTTTTATTCACAACTGAAATGTATTAAAAGCTAGCAGTGTACTTCTTTCTATTGTAACAAGAAAATTCACTGGTGTGGATATGTGAGTGTATATAGAATTCTGTATTTTTGGTTTAAGTACTCAATAAACTTAGAATTTCATATGGAAGAAAAAATATATATGCATGTTGATGTAGTATATAGAGAATATATAGAATAGATATACATGTGCAGAAGTATTTAGCTGTACTTGTAGCACACATAGAAATAATATGTTACATTTTTTTTGTTTTGTCAATAGATAGCAATATATTTTTTTATGTGTTACATTTGATTAAGTGACTAATTACTTGCAATATTTCCTTTGAAACATGCTCAACATCAGTGACCACTCTCCCATCTTTTTCCTTCATATAATTTAATATGCAAACTTAGGCAATGACAGCAATTTAATGTTGATGATGCATTTAAATATCTATTAGGTAAATGTCCAACAAATATTTAATTTCCATGGCCTGCATATGTATAATTGTTGGGTATTTTCACTCTCTAATAGTTATATATATATATATATATATATATATATATATATATATGTCTGTGTTCATGTGTGATGTTTGCTTATCACATACATTGGGCCTGATTTATTTAAGCTCTCCAAGACTGCAGAGGATACACTTTCATCAGTGAATCAGGGTGATCCAGGAAACCTGGAAGGGATCTGGTCCAGGATTCAAAACATTTGCTAGCAAATTGCAAATGACATTGAAGAAATCCATTCCAGGTTTGCTGGATCACCAAGATTCACAGATGAAAATGTATTCTCTCCAGCCTTGGAGAGCTTTAACAAATCCGGCCCATTGGTAGGATGCTTTTGCCAACACCACCTTTTAAGCAAGCACTAATATTTGACGTCAAAAGGGTTACTCTTTCTAAAGTTGACCATTATCACAGATCATTTGCAGCAATTTCAACCACTTGTGACCTGCTTTCACTCACAAACAAAAGTGAACCCATCAAAATACTTCCAACAACAGTATGAATATATAACTTGGTTGTTGCCTTGATCATGCCTTCTAATCATTTTCGAGACTGAAGTACAGCCACTTTGCAACTACATTCTCCTAAATTACACTTTCTAGGAGTTCACGATTTCCAATATTCCACTACAAATGTTGTATAATTCTCTACCAAATCAAAAGTCTGCACTTGTTATGTGCTGCTAATACCAACATAAGGTCAAATCAAACCTTTCCCTAGAATACATTTTATAAATCTATAATAGGAATGTAAATCAAATACCCTCATGTGCCTGCATTGCCTGAAATTTGGTTTTAGTACCACCCCATGACCCTCAAACCTTGGGTTTTTTGAGATGCATAACTGGCTAAGGACCAACTTTTATACTTCTCCTATTTTGATTTGTGATACTAAGCAAATCTACTAAGTTATAGAAACCAATAGCAAAGCAGAAAAGTTTTTATAGGGCAAACTAGCCATTGACTTTCCTGCTGCAAGTCAGTATTTGCAAATCATATTTGCATATAAGTGCCCAGTCTTCAGAAAGGCTCTAGAGGTCTACATATTATTTGCTGGAAAAGGGATAATATTTGCTTTCCTACTCCATTTCAATTTCATTTTATTGTATGTAAAATGTTGCTCTAAGAGGAAATGCACAAGAAACAAGAACTACACCCCTTAGCCTTGTCTTAAAATACATGTATATTTGTAGACAACCCTATACATTTGACAACATCTTAATAATCTTAAATGTGATCTTCCCTTTTCTCTATGCTTTATCTGTATCTACATTATTAAGTCAGAAATATGAATAATTTCAATATCATCCTGATAACCTTAAATACTCATATAGCAGAATGATGTCAAACAAGATTAATACACACTATACTGTTAGTGACTCTTGTTCCCAGGAGGAACGTGTTTGCAATGGAGGATCACTTCTAATGTCTAATTAGTGGTTTCTGAGTTTTGTGGTTTTACAGAGTCAACTACATACTAACCACAACTGTGATATGCCTGAGAACTTTCATTATTAAAAATATGTCATGTAGTTTTTAATAATGCTGAACTTGCCCTATTTCCATCATAAAGTATACATATTAATACGTGTATGTGTGTGTAGTCCTATGCTCACATAGGTTACAGTAAAGGTATTGTATAGGTGTCTACCTACATCTATTAAATTGCATCTTTTCCATTTCTTCTTTGTAAAAAATACATCTTTGCTTTCAGTTGTGACCTCATTGCTTATTGCTGTTTATTATATTTCTTTAATACAATTATACAATTTCTGGTTATAGACATTACACAGGATAGATAGATTGTAAAGATTGATATTGATAGGTTGTAACACAATTCAATGCAGTAATACTTGTTCAAGATAAATGTTTACATGTACATACATTACAAAGGAGTTTACGTTTATGTATTTATTTTCCTAATCCAGATAGTAGCCCCCAGCAGACTCCCCAGATGACATGTAAAACACACACATTACGCAGATCTCCCAAGCATCTGTCTATGTAGATGAGATAGCGCATATTATTCTTTTTTTCTGTTTAAGTCAAACAGCACAATACATATGTGTGGAATCAAGTAGGTAAACAATGCTGGTATGATTGCTTTACTCGTAGGAACCATCCATTCTCATGCACAGCAAATTGTAGAAACAATGGCACTAATGAGCCTTGCAAAATGCAACTGTGAATAATGAAAGACAACACTGCATTTTGCAAGAGAAAGAATAAAGGTGAAGTAATCAGCTAGCAAAGAGGAAAAGAAAGCGAGCGATGATTAAATGATCAAAAGCTGGCAGAGTAAATTCAATGTCACTGCCAGACACAGTCATCTACCCACAAGTGAAAGTTGGGTTTCAAGCACAGTGTAATTATAGCTGGGGTTGTCAGTTTGACATTAATGCAGCCAGCAGAAATTTCCTAATTGGCCTCAGAGGAGAAAGTGAACCAGAAAATATATTAACATTTTAAAAAAGCATATTTTGCCTAATCCTTTCACTTTCCAACAATATTTGAAGACCAAAATGCCCCAGGCATAAGAATTTAAATGAGCAATTTTGTTTTTGAAGGAAACGGCCAATGAGACAGAAAATAGACTAAAGGGAAATCATTAGTGGATGAGGGATACTGACAGGCCTGCCTTGCTGACTGGCTGGCCTGTCACTTGCAGTCTATGTTCTTTCGTTCCACGCTATGAGCTAAGTTGATAACATGAAAAGACCCATAAACGTGCAGCCAGAAGTCAAAGCCTATTATCTGGAAATTCAAATGCAAAGGGGGGAAGAAAACAGAAGCCCTCATTCTATCGGATAAAACCGGCCATTTCAGAGAACAATAATAGGCCATTATCTGACATAAATGTGCTATGGAGTGCCAAAAAAACATACTCAAGAATTGCAACATTGCTCAAAGTGAAGATAGATACAAAATGCTTAAAGTTACAGATGTAATGTCACATGTGCCCCGGTTGATGTGATACGACCATCTCAGGGAAACAAAGCTAAGTGCAGTCAGGATCGGTTAATATTGTGCGATTTGATGGAGCAGCTGAGGCAAGCATTGCCCATGGCATCTACTTCAGGGCAAAATACTCACTACCAAGACTTTTGCCCTTTTGAAATGGAATAGAAAGGAAGGTAGCGGCATTGCTGTGGGTCACAAAAAGAAACGGTGAGCAGAATCTTGGAAGGAAAGGCAGAAAAATCATCGCTAATTAGCAGGTAGTCAGACAAATTACTTATCGTTTACTGAGTTCCTATTCAGAGGTGTATGGCTGTCCCTTGTAAAATTATTATTATTATTATGACATCTCAGTTGGATCTTAAAGCTATGGAGGAAAATACTAAATTAGTTTGAAAGTTTAGATTTACCAATCCACTTGTATACAGGATGTGGGAAATGATCTGAAGAGTGTAATATCAATGGAGGCTATCCTTTAGGAATATTCGGGTCATGTTCATCAGCCACCTGAAAGAATGCTTAATAGGCACCTGTAAGAATAATCAGTATTGTCCACCTACCAATCTGAGTCTTCTGTTGTTTCTCAGATTTGCAAAAGAAAGGACATTTTAAGAATCAAACTGGTGGTCTATTGGTAACACAAATTGTTTATGGGACATTGACATATTTTACTCTTTGTTATATGTATTTATATACATAGTAGACCAATTCTACTGTAAATAATGCATTATAAACCCATGTAAATGGCACAGGTGATGTCATATTATATTACTAGTATGTAGTGTTCATCTTCTTTCTTGTTGGATGTACTTGTATTGAAGTAAAAAATTTACCTTGAATTTTTAGTAAAAATTGGAGTACCAAGTACAATTCCATTCAAATTTGGCTGGCTTGCTTTAGAAACCTAACCAGATTTGGAAATTGGTATTTTTTTAATGAACCATACTATAGTACAGCTCAGAATATCCGGTCACTGGACATTGACAGTTATCATGGTCTGGTGGCCTTACTGGCTGATAGAATGAAAGTCATCTTAAAATACCAATTATCATAGGCCAGCTATACCAGTGTAACAGTGAGCCCTACTATACCAGTGTACAGTAGGGCCCAGCCAATCCAGCTGTTATGCAATGGCACCAGTCATTGTCTAGTGGCCTATTATATATGTCACATTTTTAGTAATGTTGAATGAGAACTACAATTGGTTAAATTCAAAGTTCAGATCCAATACGAAATCAACTCTGATCTGAACTATCTGACCACCAAAGATTTCAAGTGCTTAGAGCTCTTTAACTTATGAAACATACCTTTTAAAAGGTAAGTAAAATGATGTTGAGTCAAACTCCAGAATCCATCCCCCATCCCAACAGTTCTCATCACTTCATCTCCCCCTCCCATGAGCCACTCCAGTCAGATTTATTTTTTTTTAAATCAGTAAACATACTTTTTTTACTTTCTAAGGGCTGTTCAAATGATACTCCTTGTCATCGTCCTCTTCTGTTCTTCTTTTCTGGTGGGCAGTGTTTAATGATGCACACAACAATGCTCATGTATAAATGTCATCTTTCTGTAAGCCTAGGCAGGGCTGATCATGTACTCTCATGTCCATAATTGATCAACAGGAAGTGGAATAAATGACTCCGAATATGTTATTAAAATAAAATAACATAGCCCTTTACAAAAAAAAAAATAACAATATAGGCAGAAATTACAACAGTTAACAAAGTGAAATCACAGCAATTAGTTACAGTTATACACAGGCAATTTTTTCCCATTGTGGCGTAAAAATTTCTCAGCCCAATTAGGGGTGAATGAAAGAGAAAAATCCATTCACTTTTTCCATGCTGTCCAAAGTTAAAAAAATAATGCATTTTTAGTGATTTTTCACCTAAAATATCCATTTTAAACCTTTTTTTAAAAAAATCTGAATTCTGATTTAGAGTTTGCTTGGATTTGATTGGATTTTTAACTGATCCAAATGGATTTAATCCTATTCAGTTCTTTCCATTATTCTCATCTCTATTTACTATGCATTGGGAGTGCATAGTGGTAGCAGTATAATGATTTTGTGAGGTGAACAGTTATTAGTGATTTGTGGTGCTAGATAGCAATATTATAAAATCGTTTATATACTACTAGTATCTAAGTATTCAATAAATTTATGTTTTACATATTTTGTATTTTTTACATATACATAATAATGTCATTTGAGTAAAAATATACATGTAAGAAATTACTGTTAAAAGTGAGTAGACAAATTGTGATGGCTGGATGACTGGAGAAAAGCATCCCCAAAATGGCAAACGTTGTTGGGTGTTACCAGTATGCAGTGGTTAATATCTTTTTAAAGTGGTCCAAGAAATTAAAACTAGTGAATTAGTGGTGTAGTAATGGACATGCAACGCTCATTGATGTGTAGGTGTGGTGGTTTTGGCTGGCCTCTCTGGTCTAAACCTAGTATGCTCCAAAACTAGTTAAAATGCCTGTGCTGATCTCTGTCCATCTAGTTGTTCTAAGTGAAAAAGTTGTAAGAGTAACAATAAAGAACCCATGGATCACACTATGCACGTTTGTGGCTTTCATACAAAGGCGTGGGGAATTCTTTAAATAGCTCAGCTATATAGGGACAGCACAGTGACATGCAATGCTAATTATATGAAGCATTTGTAGTTATGGATGAATTTCAGACAATCAATATTATCTGCATTTGTTTAACTATTGATCTGGGGAACATTTAGGGGCTTTTATGTATGAATTAGTAATTATTTTATATTCTGAACGTTCATTCACAAAGGTATTACAGATGATTTTTGTATTTAGGAAAATGGTAAATTGCTAACCTTTTCCACCAATTCATTTTATTCTGATATGCTCGGGAGATGTCTACTTTGTCCATATGGTGTCCATAGACTTTCCTATTGTCACTCAAACCTGACAAAATTGTCATTATTGGATGATAGATGTCTCATGACTATGTGCCTCATTAAACTTATCCCTGAATACTAAAAAAACAAGCATGGCACCATTTGCTAACATAGGCTAATCCTATTATCAATAATATATGATAAGAATATGCAAATCTGCGAGAGCTGAGGAGTCTAATTCAGCAATGTTTGGGATGTAATTGTCAAATGTGAAATGATCCCCACAAGGTCAGCATGCACTGAAGTAATTTATAAAAAACCATGAAGGTAAATATATTTTATAGGTATTCTGACATTCTACTGAAGATATGTTAAAAAAATGTTTCTAGTTCTATTACAAAAAGGAAACATTTTTCATGAGGGACGTGCAGAGAATTCTTCAGGGACAGATGTTGAACTGAAAAAGAGACACATGTCCAACGGTCTCTAGAATAATATTTGTGGGTCACACCACTGCAGAAGACAATTACTAAAACTGAAATAGTATTTTTTTTAGACCAGAAACATCAACCATTTTTAGCAGCAAACTGTTTGAATAGGAGATTGTGGAGCTGTTTTAATAATACATTGCTACAGTAGTTTTTTTTAAATCACAATAACAGTTTTCCATTAAAGGAATATTTACAATATATTCTCTTTTTTTATGGAAATGGCCTTCTCTTTCTAATAAGTAACAAATCAGATCATTAATGCTGTGTTTAGAGCCTTCTGAGATGGAACTTAACCACTTTGTAAACCATAATTTGAAGAGCCTTGTTTCCCTTCTGCAATCACCAGACCCCATACTCAGTTCTTATACACCTGTCACTTTATGTACGCACAGATCCTATTCCCTCCCCTCCTGTTTAATGCATAAATAGATCTCTTTCAGCTGTTCTCCATAGACAAAGATCCCTTATTGCATTCTCAGACTACCGTTATCTGTCCCTTAATACAATTACTGTCACCCCCTCCCTCCCAAAACTCCTAATGCTTCCATAGACCCCCTCAAACTGTCCTCCCATGAAGTACTGAACCTCCCATCAGACCGTCTCAGTTAGTGACCACCCACCAGACCCTTTAATGCAGCCATAGATTTCCCACCTGCCCATCAGGTCTTCCTCTTGATCAAATGTCCCCTAGCAGTCACAGTAATTCTAAAATGGTGAATAGGTTGAAAATTATCTTCTGGAATTTCTTCTGGGATAGAACCCAAAGAGTAAGCAGTAGAGATAAGAGGCCTAATTTCATTAACTTTTGAAAAAATAATAATGCTAGAAAAATACTTTTTTAAAAATCTTGCAAAAAAAGAGAAATAAGTATTCAGCTATCTTCACCCCATATAAGCCAACTTCTAATTTATTCTGAATCTTGCGGTTGATTTGGGGTAAGGAAGGAGAATGTTTTAGCTATATATAAACCTTTTAGCTATACATAGACATTTTACAGGAGTACAGTCTCCTTGAAACAGGGACAGTTTTGTATTGAAGAAAAGATTTTAGGCTTTTATGTGCTGTTGCTTTGTCATCCCTATTAGTAATGTCTCAGTGCTGCTGCAGTTGCTGTCTCATAGTTCAGTAAGGCAGAAATAACCATTACTGCACAGCACAGAGTTCTCATTTTTACATTTTCTTTTACTTTTTCTTTTACTGTTTCATAGTTTTGCAGAACCTCTCTGTAATTACCACAGTTGTATAGTGAGAATACTATCACAATGAATGAGTATGAAATCAGTATGAAACAGTATCACTATGAACCAGAAACAAATAACTTTTTCATTAGTTGTACCAATAGTGGTTCTGTGCAATTGATCTACTGATTTATGCAGTAACCATTTTTTTTAAATTTTGAATAATAATTTTCATTTAAAAATTGTATCATCTTCAGGAGAGGTACAATAGTTAAAGTTAGAAAGAAACTTGGGTGTATAATACAGAGGTAAAAAAAGAAATATTACAGACAGTGTATATCAAAACATATATCTATTTCAACAAACAATATACAAGGGAAATGGCAAGTTTCTCAGTCTCTTTAGTAAGAGGTGTGTACTTCACCAAACAAGGTGATAATGTTAACATAAAAGGCACCTAGCCTTATGCTGGTAGCATAACATAGGTCACACAAATTGTAAATTGAATTCACCTTTTTGGATGCAGCTAAATAAAGATCAAACAGTCACAGTGGTGCCTATCAAGGAAACAATGAAGAGTAAAGCTACGTACACACGGCAGATTTTTATCGCCCGATAATCGGCATCGGCCAATTATCGGGCGAAAATCTTCCGTGTGTACAGTCGGTGTCGTCCATCGTCCGGACGACCGACCTGCCGGATCCACGGACGATGGACGACAGCCGATCGTAATGAAAGGGAAGGGGAGAGCGCGCAGCAGGGTGCCGCTCCGTCGCTCTCCCCCCTCCCCTCTCCATAGAGCATGAATGGTGCTGTATGTACAGCATCGTTCATGCATCTTGCAGCCCCTTGTCGTTGGAAAGGATCGTGAAAGATCCTTTCCAACGACAAAAATTGCAAGTGTGTACGCAGCTTAACTCTAACTCTAAACAACAGGCATAGACAACCAGACAACTTTGTATCTATGATAAATGCTGACATCCCCTGGTTTTGCACATAAACACAGTAATCCATGTTTTACAAATTTAAAGTGCAGCCAATATCATCAGACTTGCTAAAGGTTCTTTAGTCTGGCTATGTTATATTTACTTATAGAGATCTTCTTGTAATGCATCAGTTCAGACAGTCAGACAAGTTCCTAATATAATACAATACACCACCTATTGTTAAAGATAAGCTTTTAGAACTTTCAAAATAAGAATCCTAGGGCATGACCGCAAAGCTAAATTATAGTGATGTAAAGTTTTCCATCTATAGGTAAGTTGTCTCTTAATTTTTTTAAATGTTCCATTGATAACTCCTAAAATGGTAAATTTGAAAAAGCTTCTGTCCTCTGTGTTTATTATTCTCATGACCGGCTATTTCAGTGAAGAAAATACTAAAGAGATGAGGATGGAGACAGTTGTCAAGGGACCTATTTCAGCTGACAACTTAGCTGGAGGCAAGAGAAATCTGCAGCTGGGTGGAGAAGCCTATTAATCCATTAAGTGAAATTTTATTGCGGCCATGAGTTGGTCTTTAAATGTAATACTTGAGAATACACAAGAGGTGTTTTAACATGAGAAAATGACTGAAGTAGGGTGGGAAAAAGGAAGTTAGCAAACAAATGACAACAACCAAGTCACAGCTGTCATTCTTCTACAGCATCTGAAAAGAATGAAAGCTAACTTTCGATTAGGTAATCTATAAGCATATGCAGTAACATAATTTCATACCGTCAATATGGCAGGTGTTTATGCAGATTTTTGTACATTTTGTATTCACGTTTATGTACACTTTTCATTTATTTCTGAGAGTTTATTAGTAATAGAGGATTCTCAGTCCTTGACTTGAATGAACTTTGTGATTTTGGGTGCTAAGGCATTTAAGATCTTTATGAAACCATACTGCATATGAAAGTAAGGATGCAAACTGCACATGAAGATATTATTCCAATATATACTTTTCATGTGGCTTTACATGTGAGGGACACAATCTGAAATTTGTACATTAATCAACAAAAAGGAGGAATGTTAAGGAGGCCTTTGAAAAGTTTTCAACTAATGGCGGTATACAGTTCATATATTTCTGCTATTTCTGAAACCCCTATAAGGGTGTGTCATTTTACAAAAAAGTGGTTATTGCTACCGGACCTGAGCACTTTATTAGGCTGCATATCCATCTGTTTGCTAGGTTCCAGATCCAGGATTGGGTCTCTCTTTTTCTATTCTTTGAGGCCAAGCACCAGAGGGGTTTCCTGTATATATTATAGAAGTAGGCTTGTCCTGCAAAACACGTTGGGCTTTGGAATATCACCTGAATACTAGTATCACCAAGATGATTACCCCATATTAGTTGATTTTGTTATGGTACTTTACATTTTGTTTTATTGTTGATAATATTTTGCATTTCTTTTGTGATTTCACATGTATTATGTTGCTGTCATATTAGGCCTTGATTTTATTCTTTATTGCAAAATAAACTTGTACTAATAATACTATGAAATTTATTGTGTTACACAACTTTCTAGTTTTCTGGAAGACTTCCTTCTTTGGGTATGCTGTTGTAAACCCTTTTTTTGTATTTTTTAGGGAGGTGACAATTACTGCGTTGGAGAATTTTGGGTGTTTTCTACTCTTTCTATCCCAATATATACTTTATTAAAGTATACCTTCCATGGCCAGAAAAGAAAAAGATTACTTAACTTGCCTTTGACGTTTTGGCATGGGTGATGTCATCATACCATAAAGGAGAGCTGGAAGCTCAAAATCCAATAGGAAAAGAAAAAGGCTTGGAGGAGGGAGCTAGACGGGGGCCAGCATGACTGTGTGTGAAGGCTGAGCAAGGAAGGGTTAAAAGGTGGGATGAAGAGTTCAAAGAGAGGTCAAAGCAGGGATAGGTTGAAAAAGTAAATAATGGGAGGGTTAGAAGTTGTATAGGATAGTGGGGGTGAAGGGGTGAGGTCAGAGGTCTGGACAGCAGGAGAGAAGATTCCTACCCTCCCTCACTGTGGTTGGAGTTGGGGTTAGTAGCAGTTTCTTAGTTTAAAGGGGGTTGGCAGTATAAGGTCCTCGAGGGCAGTGCATTAAGAAGGTGGTGGAGTGGCTTGGAGAGCCATCTATGGTATGGGATCTCCTAAAATGGTGTAAATTGTAAGAAAGTGGGGGGTGTGGAGATAGTATGTATAATTGATAGAGTTCCCCAGGCAGTAGAATTTTGCTTGGGAGCATGATATATCACTGAGAGGCCCATATCCCTGGTTGATGGTGGTGAAAGAGGTAATGTCTTAGAGGACCTGCGAACTGACCTAATGGTATAGAGTAAAGGGTTATTGGGGCAATGTTGTTATAAGGTTATAATGCTAAGTGTTGACGTATGTAAAATGTTTTATTAATAATTTTGTAATATTTTGTAATTGGCCAAGAGGTCATTTTTACCATACCCACAGGTGTCGTTATTGGGTTAAAGAGAAGAAGTAAAGACGGGGAGGTCCTGCCGGCGAAGGGGCTCTGACCTGCCATAGTCATTCACTCCAACCCAATACAAGAGACCATTCTTACTGCATTTCTAGGTTTTTGCTCTGATAGAATGTACTGTGATGTCATGTATGCCGAAATTAACTTTAAGTGTTGTTCACAAATTTTATGTTAGGGGCAGAGGTCATCCAAAAAAAAAAGCTTTTTTGCCAATAAAAAGCCTATTTTGTGTCACAATAAAATAGAATTATTTGGGCCCAAAAACATTTAACTTTTTTAAGTTTGCTTAAAAAAAAAGGACCCTGTAAAATGCCAAATATAGTGACTTCATAAAATTAGACACTATAAAGATGATATGCTGTGCAAATACCATTCCTACTTCCTCTTTAATGAACATTCTATCCATGCAGACACAATCTCCATACATCTACACAGCTGCCATCTTTGAGCACCCACAATAGAAGACAATGTGATGTCAACGCTGCACACAAACAGCAAAACTTTGTTGTTCCAAGGTACATTTTCATGTTCACTTGTTTACCAGTAGCGTTTCATACTTCAGGATCTGTTACATTAAAAGGGACAGATTATTTCATTTTGACTTGTAACTGTTACAGAACGGATGCAGAATCTGCTCAGGTTTTCATGCAAGCCGGTGTATATATTTTTCAAAGCCTCCCCTGTAATTGTCTTCATTATTTTTATATTTGTCAGGCCAGATAAAGATACGCATCATGTTTATGGTGTGTCAGTTATCCCGGGGATGATTGATTTGCACAGTGTCAGTGGTATAAGGCAATTGTAGGATATTATTGATGAGAAACATATCTGAGCTTGACATCAAATTAGTGGCCTTCATGTAACAAATATAGGAAGAAATGTCTCAGATACTTAAACTAGTGGGTGGCTGGAGGTTTTTCTCACTCATCAATGAAACACGGCTTTAAGAGAGGAGGGAGGGAAAGAAAAAAAGGGCTAAGTCAAAACTTCAGTATTTCTCATTATTATCTATACCTAAAGGGGACAGAAAAAGCCTCCTGTACTTTCTCTCATCAATACAGTAGAGCTTTTTGTCAGTAATTTGCAATAAGTGTCTGCTGTGGTTCTATGGGGACCTAGAAATCATTATTGGCTGCAGACCTTCACTGTTCCTAATTGGAAGCATTGGGCCTTATCAACTGAGGATTTTCTAGGACCTTTGACAGATACCAATACTAAAATCATTGTTCACTTGTCAATTTAAAGACCATTAAAGCGGCTTATTTTTGTTTTAATTGGAAGCTTCTCCCCTCAACAACCCTCCAAAAAGAAAAACACAAGGCGGGTAAGGTATAATAACATTGAGGTAGAAAGCTATGTAGGTCAGTTCATCGGGTTAGGAATGTGTTAAGACAAAAATAAAACAAGAAAAGCAGGCACGTTTTGGTTTTTAAAGATTCTTTTATGTTCCTTGGGATTTCTGTATCAGGCATCAAGCAAGGTGGTATCGGTCTTAAATCTCCCAATTAAGCAAAACTGCATTCATTTAAGATGTTTGCAAAAAGCGTATTGGGGCCAAAATCAATCAGATGTTGTAGCCTGACCGCATGAAAACATATGCATAACATATTCATGGATGGTGCTCTGTAAGCAACCCTAAGCAGATCTCATTAATACAAGTGTATACACTATGTGAATTTGCCATATCGCTGATACTGTCAGATGCAACCAAACTAATATGTGTAAATGTTTTGGAGCAATAATCTGCTTAGAGCGGCTTTTTCCCTTACTAGCAGAAGTTCAGGGAGGAAGGACGTTTGGCTATATGCAGAAGCAGACTTGTTTTGACACTTCATTGAATAAATAATGAAATCAGGGCTGATAGCAAGTTGATGGAATAATTGGATGTGCTATAGGTTAAATAACAGAAATAGGTTTCTGGGAGGGGTAACTAAAACAAATCCTTCTTCCAGTAAGTTGATAGCCCTGAATGTTTTAAAGTTTACTTTTGACACATTTGCTTAATTAGTAAAATGATTTCAACTTTTTGTAAAAAATAGTTGTAAGTTGTAAACTACTTTCTATCCACTAGGCCAAACCTCTTCTAGAAGAAAGAATTTGTGTATTTAGTATTCCAATTTTTTATATGATTTACTATGTAATAGAAGAATAAAGATATACTTTAATAGTGAAAAAACAAGTCACCATAATGTATTACTGTAAGACCTCCTCTGCTCAGTAGTAACTTATATAACGTCATAGGTAATGGAAAAGGTAAAGGAAGACTTTTGTTAGCCAAGAGGAATTCAAACATCTAAAGATAAATTCTTACAGTATTTTCTATATAAAATACTTTATACACCAGCCCACTGTTTATCTATAGGACCTGCCTAAAGGCAGAGGTTGGAACTCGAGTCGCGGAAATTGGACTTGAGTCCAACTTAAGTAGCCTAATGAACAACTTGCAAATCGACTTGGGGGTTTCCCCAGTGACTTGCAACTTGACTTGTGACTTTCTTTGCTGACAGCTGAAGGGGAAAGGGAGGAAGGCAGTGAGTCTTCTGTAACACAGCCTCCCTCTCCCGCCGCTTCAGTTGTCAGAGGAGAAAACTTAGAATGCAAGAAAGGTGGGGAGGAAGCCTGTGAGTCTTATGTAACAACGCCTTCCTCCCCGCCTTTCTTGCATTCTAAGTTTTCTCCTCCGACAGCTGAAGGAGAGGCTGTGTTACACAAGCCTCCTTGCCTTCATACCTACCCCATTCAGCTGTCAGAGGAGAAATCCATGGACTTAGAATGCAATCCTGTGCTCAAGAACAGGATCAGAGCTCTGTTTCAATATGGGGACAATTGGGATAACTTAAGTGACTTAACTTGGGACACAACTTGGTGACTTGAGACTTGACTTGGTGTCAATGACTTGGGACTCAACTTGGACTTGAAGAGGATGACTTAGTCCAACCTCTGCCTTTAGGTATATTATACATCCTGAAATTTTGAATACACATACATTGGCATATTTTTTTTTTTATTTTTTTCAA
>NC_092865.1:29678549-29688549 GCF_032062135.1 Pyxicephalus adspersus | reverse complement strand
ACCCACATACCCCAGTAAAAAATGTAACAGGTAGCCTCCTCAAAAAATACTCATGGCAGAAAAAAGTCAAATGTTCCATCTGGATTGCCCTTTTTTTTCTTTTTGTAATATAACATTTGTGTGTGTTGGTCCCTAAAATGCCTAAATTCAATTTCTGTTGACAGACCTATTACCTCAGCTGGAAGTAATTTCCAAGATTCCAAGAACAACTACTCTTTAGATAAAATAATACTAAGGTTAGTTTAAAATTTTGCTCCTGCTAGTTTGAATTCATATGCTTTTAGATTTGATCTTCATATTCACATCGCATAATTCTGATTCCTCTGATATATTATATCTTTCAGACTTCTCACCATTTTTGTTGCCCATCTCTGGACTCATTGAATCTTATTAATATCTTTAATAAAGCACCCCAACTTTCTATTCACTCTTCCCATTGCCTGGGCTCACTGTTATGCTCTTCTTGCATCATGAAACCCCCCCCTATTTTACAAAATCTAGTGGGTTTTATATGTACAGTCACCTCCTGGAAGATCAACTCTATTCAGTACCTCCATATCATCAGCAAAGACATACCTGTCAATAAGAACAGGTTTTGCTGCTTCTAATGCAAGTTGATCAATGAAGATGTTTCCAAGGAGTTAGTTTAGTGTTAGTGAATGTTAAAATTGGCAATTTTAGTTTCATTTTCGTCTTTCGTTATCAAAATTTCAACCTCAAAGATAAATTATATTGCGGCCTATGGCCACACATTTTCCAAGCTAAATATTAAGCCCCTGAACATGTTATGGTCTCCAAAACTGCTTTGGAAAATAGGGCTACCAAAAAGAATCCCCCTTCAAACAAAAAATTATCAAAAAAAAGCAGTGTTCCTGTAAAGATGAGGATAAAGAATAGATGGTAAATCCCTTTTTAAAGTCAGACAAAACCATATCAGCCAAAACGACTGATGGGTAAAAGTGAATAACATTGATTATCTTTCTTTAATGGCACCTGTCAAGGGGTACTATACATAAGGCAGCAAGTGAATGGTCAGTTCTTGAAGGTGATATGTGTCTTTGACAAGGACCAAATTGAGTTGGCTAGACGTCTGGGTCAGAGCATCTCCAAAATGGCAGGTCTTATGGGATGTTTTTGTCATGCCATAAATCTTACTAGATCTGATTTTTATTACGCAGATCATCTTCAACAAACTCAACAATATACTTATACCTTAACAATTAAAAGTAGCACAATTAGGCAAACTCTATCTTACTATGTTATATTATTATGAAATATTTTTTCCTTGTGTTTCCCCTAAAAACTTGGCCAGGCTGTAATCACAGTGAAAATAAGCATTTACACATTTACAACAGCATCTGTGTTTTCAAAAATGAGCTATATAATCATTTTCAAGGCTATCAATCTTGATGTGGCAGCTAAAAGGAAAATGAATCTGCAGGGCAGAGGTGATTTTATTCAGTCATCAGAGAACTCTAATGGATCTGATATGAAGGATATAGTTATAAGACAACAGGGATGACCAAGCCACTTATCCCTAGAATCTGGCTTTTCTGGTAATATTCCCAAAAGGATCTGCTGAGAACTACTGGTCTGCAGTATTTGCAGAGCTAACAAGATGCTGTTTCATGGACACCAGAGCACAAATTTTACATTGGTATACTAATATTAGTTAAGACTTCCATACATGGATCCAACAAAAATGGTGAAGACAATCACTAGAGGTCTTTAGTTTCCTTCGCAAGTCAACTTGTACATAAGTTAGTAGTTAACATAGTCATAGTAGACCTATCTCCAGATTTGTTTACTTTATATAAAAGGGTAGATAAAGCAAAAATGTGTTTGTTTTTTTCTCTAAATACTTTTTTTTAAATAAAGAAAGGAAGGCAAATTCCCATCTGTCTTTACCACTGTGGCGGGACGCTGAGAGCCTCCTGGGATATATATGTCACATATCCGCTCTTTCTACACATGCCCGATCTCAGCTTTTCCCGCAACGTAAAAAAAAATTGTTGATCTCGTGCACGCCTAGTGACATTTTTCTTTACATTTACAGGAGGAAACGTCACTCGATCTTGCTCTTGTGCAATGGGAGATTGGATGAGGTAAGCAGAAACCGGAAGATGAAGGAAGAAAATGGCAGTGCTGGCAGTTCCTTTGCACAGGGATGAAGAAAGAATCCTGGACAGCATGGGACTGACTCTATACCTGCTGTGAAGGGATCAAGGGACATGTAGAAGGTAAGTTTTTTTTTATTTTAATGAAAGTTTCGCTTTAGGAGTCAGTGACCTTGATGGTGCAGTGTGGCTTCTACTCTTTTCACATTCATATAATATGAAAAGCCCTGAGGTGGGCCAATTTGTACCAAACTAAAAAAGAATCAGTAAAACCTAAAATTAGTATAGAATTAGTAAAAATATAAAATTATGGTAAAAAAGTTATATCACCAAAGGTTTCATGTTTGCAGAATACAGTAATTGATTGTGAAATCTGTTATTGATGTACTCTCTGGTATTTTCATAAGATCTTTTATTTATTTTAGTAATTAATATTTATTTTGACATTATTCCTCTTTTTGACTAGCATGTTTCAAGAGAGAAAATGCCTAGACTTTGTAAAAATGATGTCTAAAAAGACATTTGCCAAACCTAATTGCCATGTAAAAGACATACATTTATTAACTTGCCTGTGATTTTCCCCTAAACATGGGTTTAATTTGCATATTTCATGTGCTGGTCAACATGAAATGTGTTTAATTTTAATTTCAATTGGTGTTATTTTTTTTTAATAACATCATTTTTTTCAGACGTTTTGCATATGATTAGTATCCAGCAGTGAAATGCTAATTAATTATCAGCCCTAAAATGAAAATCTATAAATGCATTTGCATTGGTATGTGTCCGCCTGAAATCATTCTGATTAATTTATGCCGAGGGCTTGATGTGTTAACATGGTGTTAATTCTGTAACCACACAAAACTTTCCACGTATCGGTGTAATATCATAAGCTATCAGAAAAAAAAAGTTATCTGTCAATGAAGTCTTCATTTCTATTAGTCTGATAATGGTTTAAACCATAATTGTGATATATGTGTTATATTCTGTATTTTTTTAGATATTTTATATATTACTGCAGACAGGTAAAACACAGCTACTAATAAGGGTTGTTTAACCTCCCAAGCGGTAACCCCGAGTGTGACTCGGGGTAGAAAAAAGTTGCTAAAAGTGGTAACCCCGAGTCAGACTCGGGGTTAGAACACCTATGGAAGGTTAGTAAATACAGGGCTTACCTGATCCGCCGCGGTCCCACGCCGTCCACCACTGCGATCTCCGTCTTCTTTCTTCTTCCTGCTTCTGCATCCGATGAGTCACCGGGGAAGTTCCCGGTGATGTCGGTGCGTGTGTATGTCCCGGCCGGGCGGGACGGGAAATTCAAAAATCCATTTGTATTGCATTCAATACAAAATAACTGTATTGAATGCAATACATTGGATTTTTATGTGTAAAAGCAGTACATTGTTTTCAAGAACATTTATTTTACAGTATATATAATAGTAGGAGTATAATGTGTATTTTTGTAAATATAAAGATTTTTTAATTTATTTAATTTATTGCCTATAAATGATTTTGTGTTTCAAACTTTATTAAACTCATACTATTATATTATACTGTAAAATACATTTTCATGAAAAACAATGTACTGCTTTTAGACATATAAAACCTGAAATAAATGAACCACTAGGGAGGTTAATGGGTGGTTCATATTGTAGTGATGATAATGTGCTGATTTATTAAATCATGTAAATGTATCAGATTTTACCTTCTGTCCATTTTGATTGATTTCAACAATTAATTTGCTTATCAAAGCAATCATATAGTATGTTTTTATTAGAACATATTATAGAGTAGTTGTACACTGAGTTTATCAGGCAAAGGGAGAAGTATATTCCAAAATATTGGGCCTGATTTATTAATAATCTTTAAGAATGGTAAAGATAAACTATCATGAAAGAACCTGAACGATCTGGCAAACCTAAAATGGATTTTTAATAAATATACTGTTATTATTTGGCACATGTTTTCAATCCTGGACCAGATCCATTACAGGTTTGCTGGTCCCCCCAGGTTCTCTGATGATAGTCTTTCACCTCCAGTCTTTGGGAGAGTTAATAAATCGGGACCATTTTGTTTGTCACATTTCAATACATATGAGTGGATTTACTAATGAAATAAGTGCTATTTACTAAAGCATATCCAACTGTGTTTAGTAAATGAGCAGATATTCTGCTGACTATGCAATTTTGTAAGCAAAAATCCAGTTCTTGCACCTGATTTGTAAATCATTTTTTACCAAATCCAATCTAAGCATCCTCTTGAAAATTCACTTTGCTAGGTCAGCAGCCTTTATTGTTTTAGTAAATCAACCAATCAAATTAAATCCATAGTGTTCATAAACCCAGATGTCTGTGGTGATAAAAAACTTCTGAAAAAGAGGAACTGTAGTTAGGTAAGAGAATAATAAACTCAACAGCATACATTTCTGGCTGGCTTCAGAACTCCAAAGCCAAATCTGTTGACCATGCTACCTAGTTCTTCCAGAAAAAGAAGCACAATGCATTACTCCTTCCCCTTCTATTTTAAATGGTTATAAATCATTAAAAATACGGTTTACGTCAAAACACAGAAATAAATAGAAAATATAAATTATAATTATTACAGCAAATAATTATTATAACAAAACATAATTGTTACAGTTCATTTGTAAATACACTCACCAGCCATTTTACTGGGTAAGCCTTGCTAGTAGGGATGAGCAAGATTGCCTTGAACTTCCAATGGTTCCGCAAAATTTTGGCGAACCTATTTTACGAAACTATTGGAAGAGGAAATGAAAACAGGATGATTCCCAGAGCTGCATTCAGCCCTGGGAGTCCTCTTGTTGACGCGATCCCTGGGCACTAGAGGTAATTAACCTCTAGTGCCCCGGAAATCGCACACTCTTCTCAATGAATGCAGCCATAGCTGCAATTATTGAGAAGATGCCCAGCAAAGGAGAACCTCCTGACATTGTAATATAAGTATCTCTTACAAATGATACATTTGTTACAGATACAAATGTGCATGATGCAGCCCTGGAAATCTTCCTGTTTGGCAAGAGCTCCACCTCTCTGTGAATCAGAAGAAGCGACAAAAGGCTCGAACTTAAAATTCTCGCTCACTCATCCCTATTTGCTAGTACCAGGTTGGACCCTTTTGCCTTTAAAACTGCCATAATTCTTTGTGACATAGATTTATTAAGATGCTGGAATTTCGATCCATATTGACATCATAGAATCATGCAGTTGCTACAGATATTTTGGCTATACATCCATAATGCAAATTTCCCACCACATCCCAAAGAAGTTCTATTGGATTAAAATTTGGTGACTGTCAGTACAGTGAACTCATTGTCATTTCAGCCAGGTTGAAAAGATTTGACTTTTTATGACATGTCACCTTTATTACATGTCATACTACTGGAAGTAGTAATATAAAGATGGTTACACTGTGGTCACAAAGACAAGGCAAGGGTCAAAAGCATTACTACAGTAGGCTGTGGCATTTAAATGATGATCAGTTGGTAGTATGGAGCCCAAAGTGTGCCGGGAAAATATCCACAACATTATTAGACCACCACCAGCCTAAACCATTGATGCAAGGCAGGATGGAACTTTGTTTTCATGTTATTGGCTCCAAATTCTGACTGTATAATCTAAATGTCACAGAAGAAATCAAGACCCGTCAGACCGGGCAACCTTTTTCAAATTTGTTTTATTCTAAATTTGGTGAGCTTGTTCAAAATGCAGCATCAGGTTCCTAGTGGACAGAAGAAACCCAGTGTGGTCTCCTGCTGCTACAGTCCATCTGTTTTAAGGTTTGACATGTTGTGCATTTAGAGATGCTGTTAAGCATTCTTAGGTTGTAATGCATGTCTGTTTGAGTTACACAATATGGCCAATCTCCTGCAGCATCAACAAGGAATTTTTTCTGCTACTCATGGAATATTGTGCCTTTCTTGGACCATTCTATGTAAACTGCAAAGAAATGGTTGTCTGTGAAAATACCAGGAGACTAGCAGTTTCTGAAATACTCGGACCAACTATTCTGGCACAAATAAACATGCCACATTCAAAGTCACTAAAACCAGCTTTCGCCCCCATTCTGATACTTGGTTTCAGACTTCAGTAGGCTGCCTGAACAACAGTACCTAATTAATTGAGTTTCTGTAATGAAATTAGTTGATTAGATATTTGCATTACAAGCAGTTGAACAGGTGTAGCTGATATAGTGGCCTGTGAGTGTACAGGTAGTCCCTGGGTTATAGATGGGATAGGGACTGTGGGTTTGTTCTTAAGTTGAATTGTAAGTTGGAACAGGTACATTATTTGAATAAATGCAATTAGGACAGATATTTGTCTCAACATAATAATAGGCAGCAAGGTGTTAGTTATTGTATAAAATCCTCTCTAAGAGTTAATCACAAACAAAGCAAAAAAAAACTTTATGGAGCCTGGACATTCAATAACTTCTGGAGCAAGCTGTGCTTTGATATGCAAAAAGAAACAACTGCAGAGTTTGTCTTGGTCATTAAAGAGTTAAAAGAAGCTGCAGGAAGAGCTCACCCCCCTAGGATCATCCAAAACCTCAGCTGTGTTTAGCAAAAGATTTCTTCTACAAGTCATGCAAACTGCCCCCTTCCTCCCTCCAGCCTCTGTCCTGCACACAAGGGAGCACAGAAGCCCTGTTCATTCGTATGTAGGAGCCGTCCGTATGTCAGATGTCCTGACATCTGGGGACTCGGGGACTACCTACCTTTCGATACTTTATCTGTGTTCAATTAATGAGATTATGTTTTTCAGTTCCTGTCCTAGAAACACAGCTGGAAGTGAGGGGAAATCACCTCATATGGAATTGTCAGAAGAATAGATGTCCTCTTTGAAATACGTAGCGCGTATCAACCAAAACATTTTGTATAATATAACAAATTGACAATATTTCATTTGAATAATAAATCTCATCCAGTCTACAAATGATCCTGTAATATACTCTAATAAATCACCTTGTCTTTTTTTTTACTCTTCCCCTTGGTAATCCTATTTCTACAATAGTTTGCAGATTCAGGTAGTGACAGTCAGATCCCACAGATTTTTTTGTTAGCTTTCTAATATGCTACTTGCAGTGCCTGGTGGCCAGCTGTATATTCAACAAAGATCTTTGACTGTTGACACTTTTTAACCACTAGGGCAAGAGGCAATACAGGTGGAGGTATCTGGAGGCCAGTGAATTTACTGCACCTGTGAAGCTATTACTGCACTGCTACAACCATCTTTGTGAACAAGCTTTAAAAAAAAAGAAAAGTGTTCAATCCTGAAGCAATGGAACCAATATCTGTAGGTAGTTCATTGAGAAAAGCTGCTTTTGATGAAAGTCACAGTAGAATATTACAGCCGAACCCTTCAAAAAGAAAAATGCAGGATGTGGAATGTAATAAAGGAAGCAAACATATTATAAAAAAGCTTAATAATGTTCAAAACAGGATATGGGAGTATCCAGGAAAGAAGAAGAGATAAAGAAATATGCCTTATCTAGGAAAAAGGAGTACAACATCTATGGCATGAGATAAAAAAATGCTGCAGTGAGAACACTCAAGGCTACATCACAGCTGGAAAAAAGCAGAAGCTGACAAAAAACAAAATATGTTCAAAAAAGAAAAAAGTCATAATCTTAAAAAGTCAACATAGCCTAACCCATACAAGAACAGCATATCTATAAACATAATCCATAAATTGGGTCTTCAGCTGAAACACACAGCCAAAGAAGGTATTGAATCATCATAGAGCAAATATCTGGCAGTACTCTGGTGTATCTTGATATACATGAAATATCTGTTTAAATCACA
Organism: Pyxicephalus adspersus; assembly: GCF_032062135.1. Taxonomy (NCBI): domain Eukaryota; kingdom Metazoa; phylum Chordata; class Amphibia; order Anura; family Pyxicephalidae; genus Pyxicephalus; species Pyxicephalus adspersus. Next base: position 29,680,611 of record NC_092865.1, on the reverse strand, counting down.
GCTCTGTGGTAAAATGATGGCAAGCATTACCAGCAAGTAGATACCCAAACTCTTTCACGTACCAAAATTCTTCTGTCCTTTCTGGAGCCAAAGGCCTGGACCTTTCCCGATAGTACCCCAAGGGAAAAAGTATTGTGGATGAATTCCTAATCTAAAAAGCCTGCAAATTCCCAGTGTGAACACTAGTGTCTAAACTAGGACAATGTGGCAAGTGGTGGGGATATTTACAATCTACTGAACATCTTTGCACCGGGAAACTGACAGTGGGTAGGGTTGTGTTTAACATATCCATCTCTATTTTTCCATCCATGTACCAGTACAGGTAGCCCCCGGGTTACATACGAGATAGGGACTGTAGGATTGTTCTTAAGTTGAATTTGTATGTAGGTCCGCACAGATACATTATTTTTATAAATGCAATTAGGATAGATGTTTGTCTCTACAGATTATTAGGGAGTGTGTTGTCAGTTACTGTATAAAATCCTCACTGTGAGTTAATCACAAACAAAGCAAAAAATAAATGTTTATAGAGCCTAGATATTCATTAACTTCTGGAGAAAACTGTGCTTTGATATGCAAACAGAAACAGCTGCAGAGTTTGTCCTGGTCATTAAATATTTACAAGATGCTACAGATCAGCTCAGCTATTAAGATCACCCACAACCTCAGCTGTGTTTAGCAAAAGATTTCTTCTGCAAGTCATGGAAACGGCTCCGCTCCCCCTCCAAGCCTCCGTCCTGCACACGAGGGGGCAGGGAAGCCCTATTCGTATCTAGGATTTCTCCAATTGTTGGATGTCCCTACCCGGGGACTACCTGTATACCATTTAATAGGTGTTGAATTAGCTGATATTTTCAGTGACCAAAATTTGTAAATCACTGTACTAAATTATTTGTATACTATTGCTAGTATAACATATAACAAAGTAAATTTTATTTCAATGGAATAAGTAATTTGTAGACCACACACAAAAAAATCAGTAGAATACAGCAGGTGTAAGTAACCCAAGGTTGATTTTTTATCAGTCATGTGTCTGATTTAGGCTATGTACACACGTGCAATATTTGTCATTGGAAAGGATATTTCATGATCCTTTCCAATGACTAACGACTGCACCATGCATGAACAAGTGCTGTACATACAGCGCCATTCTGCTCTTTGGAGAGGGGAGTGGGAGAACGACGAAGTTCACTTGCATTATGATCGTTCGTTGTCCATCATCTGTGGATCCGCCAGGATGGTCATTCAGAGAATGGACAACGAGCAATGTACACATGTAAGATTCTCATCCGATATCGGCTCCGAGCCAATTATCGGCTGAGAACAATTGCACGTGTGTACTTAGCCTTAATCTTTGGATAAAACAAATACTCAACTAACCTTTATATACATTTTCCTCTTTGTTAACCACTGTTTGACCTTCTTTAAGGATTAAAATGTAAACACAAGAAACACCAAGTGGAGGAAACTGAAGTATTTGATCCACAATATCCACAGAGATCAAAGATATTCATTGGTAGTTTCAGATACCTTTATGTCATTATTTCAGATATAAAAAAAATAAAAGGACTGTGGGCAAGAGTCCCGAATATGAACTAGATACAGTGGTAAACCATATACATATCAAACAAAAATTGCAACCCAAACCCTCATGGGCTGATATACATGTATATATATATATATACATATATATTTATAATTGTTACAAAGTAATATAATAGGTAGTCAAATGCATGTCATCTGTCCTTACAAGTTCCTGAAAAAATGGAGTATCTCTACTTTAAATCTTTTATTTGAGTTTTATGGATTTAATATTTACAGCTTCTTCAGGAGTCAGGCTACAATTATAGTTACCTCATGTAATCAATTATTTGGCAATATAAATCAGTCACTGCAGGTAAAAAGAACTACAACCATTCAGCATGGGTGAGCTGGGTCCTCGAAACCAATCATCATGAGGACCCCAAAGAAGAAGGAAGGACCTTAACCTCCCCAGCGGTAACCCCGAGTGTGACTAGGGGTAGAAAAAAGATGCTGGAAGCGGTAACCCCGAGTCAAACTC
>NC_092865.1:29542672-29678325 GCF_032062135.1 Pyxicephalus adspersus | reverse complement strand
TGGATTTAAATGTGTAAAAGCAGTACATTTAGTTTTTAAAAGATGAGGAAGGGAGGTCTTGAAAATTTAAATGAGACACAAGAAAAGCTGTTAAAATTTTGCACTGATTTTCTATAGATTTCTGTTAAATTAAAGACCAACAGGTCAGTTAAAGGTACTAAAAAAACACTAAGGGATTCTATTTATAAAGCAGTGAATTTGACATTCACTGGTGAAGAATCAATTACTGCCATTGAAACATGTGTACCTGGAGTATTCCCACCAGAAAATGTTTCAGTGATTGGTAAATTCAGGGCTTTGTAAATTGATACATAAATTAGATAAAATAAATATTCCCTCCCCCCCAAAAAAACAATAAACCCTGTGATCAAAGAAATAGTTGATTGAGATAGATGATAACTTTTATTTAAGGCAATTTAGTCTAATAGTTTTCATTTGACTTCAATTTTGACCAAATTACACCTTTGACCACATTTGCACCTTCCCCATTTGGGCTTGGACTTTTTGCACCAGGAACAATTATCAAATACTGATATATATGTGTCAGTATTTGGTAATGATTTCAATACACCGAAATTAAAAGAACCATAAATTCTCCTTTAGCAGAAGCTTATTGTACAACATTTTCAATAGTACATAAAAGGAAAAAAAATAGAATATGCTGTGGGCAAAAGCATGGAAAATGTCAGTCACCAAGACAGAAAGTATAAGGTGCCGAGAGCTCTCTACATGAGCATTAAAAATGCTTGGGGCACACAAGTAATTAACAAGAACAAATGAGAAGATATGAAAGGGGAAGAGCATTGATATGTGTTTTGGGCTGCTGTGGGACTAGACTAAAGAGGACAAAGCGTACAAGGCATTAGCAGAAAAAAATAGCAAGCAATTGCAATTCTAAATAATTGGAGATAAAAAAAATTTACATATTTGCAGAGAAATATTTAAACATTTACAAAAAATTTTCAGCCTTTTAATTTACCCATGTGAATACTCAATGCTATAATATAATTCTGATATTAACTTAGCTTGTGATGCTGGGAATTAAATAGTTTATTCTTGCATCCTTCTGAAATACAGTTAACATCTTATATTCCGTAATTCAAAAAACATATAAAGCATTTCTCTAACACATAACTGAACCAACATATCAGAGTGTTACCTGTTCCAGTTGGATATAGGTGTCTTTTTGTGTAAAAATATATTATAGCTTAAAAAGACTACCGCCAAACAAAAGGGCAAACTGCTGCTGGTATGAAGGGAAGATACATGGAGGTACCTGCAGCAGCTACCCAAACCCATCTGCCATGCCAAGTTTTTCACAACCTATGGGCAAACAAAGTTGTCTATTATATTTGGTTAATAAATAGTGGTCCAATAGTAATATCTAAGGGCATGACTCATGACTGATATTGGAACACCTTTGCATTTTGACCTGATGAAAAGGTTTTGGGTAAAACCAAAAATATGTTCAATTACTTCCAACTGCCTTTGCTCCCCCTCTTCCTCCCAGTGACTAGTTCAATTTATTCATAGTAATGCTAAACATGAAATGGTATAAAATTAGGGCAGAGCTTACATAAATAAGGTATAAATGATTTACAGTAAGTTAGACATACCTTCTTGTTAAATATAATTTTATTTAATTTTTATGTTTTTGTAATACTTGCAGTTGAGCAGTGATTAATAACTCTGTCAAAACCATTGCTGAATCTTAACATCTTCTAGTATCAAAATACATAGCATTCATACTTTTTCCCCAGCTGTCTTCTGCTAGTATTCTTGTAACTTGTGCTTCTGTGCTCATTTTAGGATGTTCGTGCTGTTATATAGTAAGGTTAAAAAATGAGACAAGTTAATCAAGTTCAATCACTAATGCATTGGGCCTGATTTAATAAAGTTCTCCAAAATTAGAGAAAATAGACTATCATGGGACAGCCTTGTTGATCCTGTAAGCTTTGATTGGATGTGATCCAGGATTAAAAACAACAAAATAATAGTAAGAATTTTTAGGAAATGATTTCCAGGTTTGCAGGGTCACACAGGATCTTCCATGATAGTATTCTCAACTCTTGGAGAGTTTCAATAAATCAGGGCAATTGTACTCTGACCCCAAGCTGGTGTGATAGCACAGCCCCAAAGGCCAGAAAGTGGGTTGAATGATGATGGGTCTTGGTGGACTTGGCAGATAAGAAGGATGCAGAGAACAGCTCTGGGGCATGAAGAGGCTAAGCTGCGCACAGAGTGGGGACAGAGAAAATATTGGAACTGGACTTTTAGTTTAATATTGGGAAAATACCCTACTCTAGCCAATTTTATAGATGGCTAGAATAGTAGGCTAGAATTTTTTTTTTGCTTCTGTGTATTTTAAGAGTGCACAGTGAAACTACCAAATGCATTTGGCAAAGATCACAGGAAAACCCTGATAACAGTATTACCAAAGTGTTAGAGGCACTTGTATTGCTGACCATTTTTAGTCTTGATTGAAAGACAGAAGGCCCACCTGTCAGACTACCCCAACCCCCAGTAGTCTAACAGGTGGGCTGCCCTGAATAGGGCAGTTCCCAACTGTTGTAGGCCAGCTTTACATGAACCATTGTGAACAGCAGTGCAACAGGTTAATGCAATGTTTGTGGGAGCAGCATCTGCTAACTGGGCTAGTGTTTAAAAGATATTTTGGGCTGGTGGGAGATACCTCACCATTTTGACGTCATTCAATGGAGGTGCCACAGTCAGGGACACATAGTGGATAAATGTTCAGACCTTCAATTGTGTGTGTGGCAGAGGGAAATATTCCAGCATCAACTACTTTTGCAGTTTTGAGATCTCTTATGATTGAATGCTGAGCACAGAAAAGAAAACTGTTAAAGAAGTAAGAATGTTTTTTACAATAGTTAGGACCACCTACTTATTCCACAAATACTCCTACTGCTAAGTCCACCATAAAAACAAACAGAACTAAGGTTTTTTTTAGTATTGTAGGGACAGACTAAAACTCATGTCAGCTTTTTTGCTAAATAGAAGAGGTGTCAGCACCGTGAAACGTGAGAGCTGATATCTTTTGCATTTGTACAGTGTCCCCATTATCATGCATTATGCACTTGTTTATTATGTGAGGAGTTTGTGTGGGATAGCATATGGAATTATTTCTGTTAGTCCTGTTGTAGATTTTCACTCACTTTCTGTCTAATAAAATGACAGAAAGTGGCTGTAAGTTTCCCTGACATAACCATTGATATCACTAAGAGTTCAACATGAAGTCTAATTCTTCCCCATACTATTCAAAACTGGAAAATATATTTTGGTTTGACATACACTTTACAGAGACTCTAAATGGCAACATGTCTAAAGACCACCCCCAAACCCAGGTAACTTAATTTTCTGTGTGAAGTCTTCTTTATTTGGTCCATGCAAAATTTCTAATGCTTAAGGTTATCTGGATCTTGTGATTTCTACCATAATGCAATGCTTGAGCCTGGGAGCCAATCATCAGGTTAAAACAATGTCACTTGACATAGGAGATGACATTCTCAATCCTGTGTAAGCTCCAACACCATCTGACACAGAGTTTACAAGGAAGAATCAGCATGGGACACTGCAAAGGTGAGATTAGGTAGGTTGGAGGGGTGGGACTTGATGAGTCACTTTAAACACAATATAATGATCATGTTGGGAAAAAGGCTTTACTGTTAGTTATTATTGAAAAAATTTGCCTTTTTATGGCATTTTTGGACAACTAACCATGTACTAACCAATCCAGCATAGTACAAAATCATTAAACAATTAAAAGTGAATTCACCCTAGAATTTAGTGAATAAATAAATATATTTTCTGTCTTTTTGCACCTTGTAAAAAAGATAGATAGATAGATAGATAGATAGATAGATAGATAGATAGATAGACAGATAGATAGATAGATAGACAGATAGATAGAAAGACAGACAGACAGACAGACAGGATAGATAGATAGATAGATAGATAGATAGATAGATAGATAGATAGATAGATAGACAGACAGACAGACAGACAGATAGATAGATAGATAGATAGATAGATAGATAGACAGACAGACAGACAGACAGACAGACAGACAGGATAGATAAATGATGATAGATAGATAGATAGATAGATAGATAGATAGATAGATAGATAGATAGATAGATAATAGATAGATATGTAGATAGATAGATAGATAGATACATAGATAATAGATAGATATGTAGATAGATAGATAGATAATAGATAGATATGTAGATAGATAGATAGATAGATAGATAATAGATAGATATGTAGATAGATAGATAGATAGATAGTGTAAAATAGATTATAGGTTGACTGACAGCTGCTATTGTTTGCTTTACATATATAAAGTTGTATTTTAAAATGCCAAGAAATATCATTCACATCTGTTTGCATGATTCATAACACACTCTAAACATACCTCATAATGGATATGTTAATTTAATATACTGTAACTATTTTTATCATTTTTTCTATTAAAACTGAACCTATAAATAAATTATGGCCCATGCCATTCATGTCAGTGTTACAGGTTTTTTTTTTCTTCAAAATGTCCATTTCAGGAATACGAAGTAGAGCTGTCAGAGGCCTGTCATGTACATATAAGCCATCTTTCATGTGTATGTCATTCCTGCATTGGCATGTTTCAGAACAGTCAAATCATTTTCAGATTCACCGCATGAAGTAGTTTCCTGACTGTTAGTATCAGTGATAAGTGAAAGGCTTTAACTTGCACATCTTTGTTTATAATTTCTTGCAGAGAATAACTGTAAATGTCCGAATGACCAAGTGATGAAGAAAAGTGAAGAAGGCCTGACACAACATAACTCCCTCTGTACATAGAAAGCTTATCAATGTTTTATATCTTTGTGTAAATTATTGTTCTTGTCTTTGAACACAAAACAGCTGTGGCTGTTATTCCTACTGACCACACTGCTGTGCCATGACTAGCAGGCCTGTAGTTTACAAACTGTGAAAGATACTGTGGGTAACAAAGGAAATGTATTCCCTGAGAATAAAGGGGAACACATCACTGTACTATCTTGGCAATGTCATATGAATTGTCATGGACAGGGATTCAAATCTATAAAGTAAAGGATTGGCCTAATTATGGAGCGGGTACATAGGGTTCACAGGGGTGCACTGACAGACACTTGAAATGTACAAGGGGTCATTTAAACACACATGGTCTGGGAGCACATAAGGGTCATTGGAAGCACCTGGGTCACTGATAGCACTGGAGTTATGGGTGACGTTGCACTGAGGTACTGGTAGCTTTGGAACACTGATAGCACTATAGTATTGATGTCAGTGTACTGGGGCCACTCATAGCATTGGAGATACTGGTCATAAGACATAAATTCCTAATAAAATGGCATTTTTTAAAATTAATTTCTTACTGAATGTACTAAAAGTACTTACTTACTGAATGTGCTTGTAGCTAGTCCAGTTTAGTAAATCCATGTGATTAAAGACAATCCAATTTCTAACACAAATTTATTAAAATCCAATCCAAACAGCATATTCTGGAGGAAATATACAAGCATGTTAGTGGATGTCAAGGTTTGTAAGTTTTATGCTGTGCAGCTGCCCTCTTCAACCATGACTCTCTAGGCCAGTGTTTCCCAACCATGGTTCCATGGAACCTTAGGGTTCCTTCTGTGAATTGTGTATACAGTAATTATAGAATAGGTTCCCTGAAGATCCGAAAGTTTTTTCAAGGATTCACTCATTTTTAAAAGGTTGAAAAAGGCTGCTGTAGGTAATGGTTTATATGAGTCATTGTAGTAAATAATGGCTCACACATGGAACTGCCATTGTCCACTTATTTTTAAAGGTGCATGCCCCAGGTTGTTGTAGCTTTAAAAATCTGAAAAGTTCAACCTCCTGCACTGAAAAACTTCACAGTTAGATGCTTCTAGTGAACTTGAAATGATTATAGCCCGGGACCTTGCACCTTTAAGAAGTAAGTTAGACTTTGAGGGGTTGTGTTGACGTATTAGCTATGGGATGAGCAATGGGCCACAGTAAATGTTGTAGCTCAGGGTAGGGGATCAAAGCTCCAGGGCCCTGAATTGAAAATTGCATCAGATATGTAGTGTTTCAAGCTTTGCAATTAAGTAAAATGTTTACTACAAGTAAAGAAATGATCTCCATGGATGTCAAGTTTTTCCTGCCTCCCCTTACCATGTATGACCATTCAAAATTGCTCTGTGTTGCCTGTCCTATTAATTGCTTCTTCTCATTATATAATATTAAATTAAAAAGCAATCGCCCACAGCACTAATGAGTTTGGCTTACCTATGTTTAAACAGTGGGAATACAAAAAATATCTGAAATTCCCCATCTTCTCTGAACTTTTTTGGTGACATTTATTACCATTTTGTCTTATATAGTACATGGTGAAATTGTTATAAAATTACATAAACATTTTTCAAATCATGTGGCAAATTCACTCTCGGAAGAAAATGCCTTCCAAGGATACAGTTTACTATCACTTAGATTACCCAACATTCGAATGTATTTTCTTGCTAGCTAAATCTGTCAGTAAGCAGCCATCATAAATACGTTCACATTCTGATATAACGCACAGAGGTAATGTAACCTCACCAAGATTTAGTAAGATCACGTTTCCCCAATAATTGAAACATGTTTTTTCATTCTTTTGTTAATCAGAACAGTGCATGGACTCTTAACCTAAGAATATGGGGAGACACTGATAAGAGGGTAATAGATGTGATAGTATGATAATCAGGAAGGTAATATTTAATTTACTGCCTTTGAAGTACAATTCAAGGAATGAGCTAAATATAGCTATTCTGCATGAATTTGGAATCTGTTTTCACCAAACCCTCTCAGGGTAGATTAATGTCTTCTCTTTCTTTCAGTCTATCAGAATGGGGATTTGCAGACAACAGCTGCAACAAATTCCCCTGACTGAGAAGAATTACAAGTATTATCACCTAGATCATTAAACCTGGTTCATACATTGCAGAACGCCTTTAATCAATTCATCTAAGATAACTTGAAGCCAGATGGACCCCCTCCGTGAAAACTTGACTTAATTGGCCAATAAGTGGCTGAAAAAGGTGAATGCAATTTGATAGAATTACAAGCTGAGCAACTGATTGCTGTTAGGAGAACAGCTCTGACTAGAATGCAGGTCAGACCTTTTGGAGAGGGCTAACTTAATGTCCACTATTAAATGCCGCTGTGAAAAATGTTAGCACGCTTGGTGCTCAGATGTACGGCATATACAGGTCACCCCTTATCTGATGGAGAGAGGTAGATGTACACATTTATCATTTCTTTGGCCTCATTTCTGCCTCAGTAACAGCCCTTAGACTCACATTCATTGTCAGTTTCATTGTTTTCTATATTCTCTTTATTTTATTGGCATAACTAAAGTATTATCTTAGCAATGCAATACATCTTTCCCAGAAAAACCACTTTTCTTCAATGATGTCCCAAGAGTATTTTTCTGAAAGGTTAAAACTCCAGCAAGTGAAAAATGTATAAATTATTTTGTTATTATTTTCGACTCATTGTAGCCCTTGCTATAGAGGAGGCAAATGTTACCCCTCCCCAGTAATTTATCCTTTAGAACAAATACTTTAGGAAAATGTCACCCTTTGAATATTTAACTCAACATCATTCTCCATCGGCAAATATTTGCCTTGCTTCTTGTTGAAACAGTCAATCCTTATGGGAATTTAGCCAGACAATATATTTTCTGTTAAACACTCCCAATGTTCTAAAGAGTGTAAACTAGAAAAAAAACAAACAGTTTATCTTTACCTAATTATGCAGCAGTCATGGGATAATGCTTGTCCTACGACTTCTAATCAACAGATTGTGAGGCATAGTTAACAGCAAGAATGGGAGCCCTTTGCATCCCTCTACAAATGTCACTGGATTTTATTTTTAAAGAGGTCATATTTGTAATTTAAAATGACTTCCCTTCATACTGTGATATATAAACCTTTTTGGGTGTTCTGAAAGCATGTCACATACAAAATAAAAGGGTTGTCTTTCTGTATCAGCACAGTATAGATTGCCGTGCCACATACTATGATTTTTATGATGGCACTTATTAATATATCAAACTGCAGGCATTTTTTACTATAGAAATATAGATACACTGGGCATATAAACAGAACAAGGAAAAGTGTTATCTTGTTATCCATCAGCGATGAAAGATATGTCAACAAATAGTGTTGTCAGAATTCAAGGTAACTTAAAGGTTATATGCTGGACAGGTGATAAATCAAGGCCATATAATATTGCAGAGAAGGTGTAATGTGTACCAGAAACAGAATGCCATTAATTTTACTTTTACCGCTGGAGAATATCTAATAGACTCTCCAGTAGTCCAGTTTGTTGTTTCTATGGATATTTGAAAATGTTTAAAAGAAATGTTTTGTTATAAAAGTACATTTAGCATATAGCAAAGATACATATTGCATGTATCTACTATAAAAATAAATACATATTGTTTTCTTTATATAGGATGAACAAAAAACATTCCAAATCAACACCAGACAGCATAAAATGATACTTATTAAGAATGGATAATTAAAAGGTCATTATTATTCTTAGTGCATTAGGTATATCTTTGGAAGTTGGAAAAACTGCATAGACCTGGATCTATTAGGGTAGTAACCTTACCAACCTTTTTGGACCCACGGACCACTAAATGCTACTAATTGGCCATCTTACAAATTCAAAATGTACTATTCCATACAACAATACAGTAATAGAAGCAAGTCAATCAACTACTAGCATTACAGGATTAGAGGTCTTTGTAGATTTATTCACACAGGAATAAAATGTAGTGAGTTGCATGAAGACCCCAAGTCTTATTGTTTTTTGGCACAAAGGACCTCGATGGGACAGGGGTTCCCCAAGACCTAAAAATTATTTCAAAGATGCCTCAAGTGTAGGAAGGTTGAGGAAAGCTGATGTAAAGCATAATGGTATGGTTAAAGAAAGGGTTGGTTCAAGCTTCATCTTAGACAATTGAACTGCTCTCAGAATGGGGAAGCTGGATAACAAAAAAATGGGAAATATGGAACAGTAATAGTGGAGGTGCAATTATGGATAGACATCATAAGGTTAGAATACACACAAGGCAAGCTATGACAACCACCTAAGCTAAGACAACAATGAGGACCTACATAAAGAGAGCACTCAAGATAGAAGCAGGATTAAGACATATTGCCAAGCAGAAACGCATGAAACCTAAACAAGAAGATAAAAACAAGACTAAACAGGTAGAAAAAGACGTATTTAGGCAAGATAAAAATTTCCTTTTATTCTCAAGAAAATTCTACAAAAAATGCACCATATACAATGGGACATTGCTATTCATGTAAAAGTTAGGCCTTTTTCATTTAGCATAAGGGTAGAATCAGACATTGAGGCCTCAGGGACATGTCTTACAGCAATATCCCACTGAATATATTGTAGAGTATATGTTTTTACATGCACCAAAAATAAAGTTGTAGAATTAAAAGCTATTAATAAAATCATAAAAAAATAAATTTTAAAAATAAAATAATAAAAAATATGTCATGCTATATTACCAATCTAATAAATAAAAAAAGTTATGAGATCTTACAGCTTTTTTAGTAGTATGTGGCAACTTATTTCTCCCACTTCATATAACACTTTATAAAATAATTTATATGTAGACTATCACATAATTTTGTGTAAAAACAAAAAGGCCTTTGGTCAGGTTCACAGCTATTCCTTTAAGTATATAATTAGGTTCATTTCCTATTGTTTTCTCTTTTGGATTTTCAGTTTTCACTACCTGGTGCTAAACTTAAACAAGTTTTTTACCCCATCGGCAGCAAATTAAAAAGAACAAAGGTTAGGAAGTGTTGAAAATACAAACTATTTTTCACAATTTAGTTGACCCCTTAGGCTTACATATTGTAATTAAACAGTATTACCAAAAGATGACATTGTAGCAGTATCACCCTTTTGCTTCATTTGCCTTGTAAAGTAAAAGAAAAGTATAAAAGCTTGACTTGACCATGTTCTGATGTAATGCAATGTTTAACCTCCTACAAAAGAATGAACAGATAACCCAACCCAAACCTTCTCGTTTGTCAGTTGTATGCTGTAAACTATTTCCTTTTATTGTGTGTCAATCATTAAGAGGGAGTTAGGGAAAGATTAATCCAAAGCCTAATTCTACTTTATAAAGTTTAAGCATAATCAAATATGGCACTTCAACAAGTTTGTTAGATTTTGTTAGACAAAGGCTCTGGCAATTCTGAAATGTATTTGCAATAATTTAGTTAATATCTAAATTTGTATGTATGTAATCACAACACAAGGTGTTACTCGGGGAAAAGACAAGTTAGCATCTAGCCTCCTTAGTTCAGCTAGAGGTGTGACAAATATTAGCAGGATGACGGCAGGTTGAAGTGGACACCAACCAACTGGATTTGTCCAAGACCACAGAATAATATTTCTCTGTTAGTGCCCTAATCTTCCTCCATCATTTAGTAATTTTCACCTTATTCAGTATAAGGGATCACACATACAGCTTTACATATACTGTGTGCCCAGTGGTCATGTTCACATTTCCATTACCTCTCCAGCTTTCATATTTTATGTTTGGTCTTTCAGGTAGACAAAAGGTGGGCTTGTGGTAGTTTAAGCATTAATACGCAAACGCTCTGCCTAATGTATATGTTAACCTTAATAACAAATTATTTTTTTGGTTGGCCATAATACAATTAAATACATTTTGGTAAATCTGTACAAACTTTTGTATATTTAATTATTTAGATAACTTTACTCTTTTATGACTATGGGTATCAGAGATTGTTTAGCAGATATTGGTAATAATATTTGAGGATTTAATTTTGAGGTGTTGTGTAGGGGACCCTAGGCTAAACAAAGTGCTGTATGCCCTAATAAATCTATCATAGAAGTGCTCCTCTTTACAATGGGCAGCAATGTAAGAGACATTCTTCCGATGGACCACCACACTATTGTACTGTGAGCTGTAGATATAGTAATAAAGCATGGGTTCCCTGAAGACCTAAAAGCTATTTTAAGGGATCACTCATGTTTTAAAGGTCAAGAAACACTGTTTTATAATATGGAAAAGATCAGTTGCATCAGATAAGGGCAATACTGCCTGCGATTTTTTGGGGCAGAGCCTCCAGTGTTTAGCTCCTTTTTTAAAGTGAGAATTGGCTAATCCAAAAATAGTTAAGCAAGTAAAATGACCTTTTTGACTGTTTATAGTTGAATAGGCCAATTCAGGAGTTTTGTTTCAGTTTGTCAAGCCAGATTGCACTCAAGAAGTGTGTCTGTAAACTGTTTTCACCATTTGTGCCTGCTTTGAATGTTTTATGAATATGTTGAACATTTTGCTCGGGCCATGTTTCCTTGGGCTCTGTAGTTAATTACTTATTCACAACATTCCTCGTTCATCCCATGCAAAATGTGCTGGGCATTAATTCTGATTATGTACAAAACCCACCTGCAAGGAAGAAATTCTGCATCAGTAATGCTGATAAAATGAGATGCTCTCCTGGGGCTTGGCAGGGAAACTGGATACTGGACAGAATTAGAAGCCTGAAGCTAAGGCTATTCATAATGTCATTAACATAAAGGCAATTAAATGAGTTTTTAACCTAGCACCCTTTATTGTTATTAATGAACATTACAAAAAACTCAAGAGAAAAAGTTGGTAATTATCACTGCACCGAGCAATGCAATAATGTGTTTAAATATAAAAACAAAATAAATGATTATTGTTGGTATTTTCGCTAGCTGAAACCCTGAGGACCAACTCAGTCAAATTTAATCACACAGCTCTACACCAAGAGGGTTAATTAAACGAGGCCTTTACCTTCAACTGGCTTGGTGATTCAGCTTAACATTAAATATACCAAAGGAAATGTAAATTTCTAAATTATTCTAAGTAGTTCATTTTACTTCTAGGTCAATTGTTGAAGCAAGAATGCAAAACAGTTCTCCTATTTCTGCTTGTACAAAAGTAGTATCCTTTGAATATGTATTATGACTATGCTGGATATACAAAATTAAAAGATGCAATATGCTTAGTTGTCTGAATGGTGTATGGCAAGCATATAAAATTGCTAAACTGTTAAGAAAAGGCATAATAATGATGATAAAAACAGCAAAGGTTTCTATTTTGCTTTTACACTACTTAGGCAGTAGATATAAATAAATTATTTATTATATTATTGATGATGAGTATGTTTAGAAAAACACATACATGATCATTTATTAAAATATATTTAAATATATATTTTATATTTTTGGAGTAGCTACCACTACAGGGAATCTCATAGATCAGTCTCTAACCCTCCCATTGGTCCCATACAAGGTGACCAGCCATTGATATGCAATATGCATGAAGAGCAAATCTCAGGAGTTCTTTGGTACATTTTATGACCCCAATTCCTTATAAGGAAAATATCTGCTGCTCATAAAACATAACATAGCCCTCAGGCAAAGTCTGTTGTATTGGCAGCTGTCTTTACTTACCCCAACTCTCTCTAATAGGTCCCCAAAGGCACTTATTGATCATTTCAGAGCCCTAGGCTCTTCCCAAAGTGGAAGGAAGAATGTAGCTACACACAGGGTAGAGTTCACTTATGTCCGGACTATGGACTTTAAACTATTTGCATATTCTTAACAAGCAGAAAAAGAGATTTGAAATAATCTATCACTGGCCTATGTAGGTGCTTTTAATGGTAAATTAGTCATTTAAACAAATCAAAACAAAGAATAAAGATCTGAGTTGTCCAACATATAGACCGTAGGCATCAACCCACCCCACCAAACCCTTGTTTTAAAATTTTTTAAAATGTTTTTCTATTGCTATATGTAGCAGAGCATTGTGATCAATTATAGCCAACATGTCCTAGCTTTTTGTTGGCACATCAACTGTGTGTTGAAGCCATAAGGCAAAATTCCTTGTACTATATTTAAAACCGCATTAGGCACATTGCCCAGCATAACCCAACACTGCTGGTGTAAATATATCCTAGCCGTATTGTGAACTTTGAGGACTACATTTCTCCACAATGCTTACATATACAGAGGGGGCTTGTTTGAAAGTATTTTCACTGCTTGTTGACAATATGAAAATTCACACTATAGTAGTGTGTATGATGTGGGCACAGGTTCAATTTAGGTTTGACTTTACTGAAACTGGAGATTAATATAGGAGTTTGGATGATTTTCTCATACTAGTAATTTGGATTCAGGTCATATTTTCTGTATTTTTCTCAGATATATTGGAGGAAAATTGCTTCTCCTAGGAAAGCACAACTAAGCAGTTCCCTGAAGGTGGACCTAAATTTGGACAACCCTTTTATATCATGTAAAAATTACCTTTTTTCTGGTGTGGGGGGGTTGAACAAACACAAAAGGAGTTTTTTTTCATGCATTACTTGGCACTCCTTCTAATGAAGAAGATCAACAGATCTGCAAAAGTAAAGGTGAGTTCAGGAGGTCAGGATTTGCATATAAACCTATTAAAGTCACCTATGAAAGTAATTTTCTGACTCTAAACAAGACTTTACTAAAAAAAAAGTTTGTGGATCCTGCCCTTTAAGGGATGGATGTGGACAGTTTTGGTTTACTACGTAGTCTCTGGTAATTCTCACTGGCTGTCACTACTAATCTCCTTGTCCGTTTTCCTTACTCAGCATGAGCCACACTAACCCCATGGAGATGAGAATGCTGAATCTAACAACCTCTATTGTCACAGCTTGCTGTCTTTAAAACCAACCTGAGTCATTGTCTATAGCTGTTGTATTGTAGCAAGTCTCTGCATGATCAGTCTGCTGATTTACACATTGGTCCCATGATTGGTTCCTGTGTATCAATGCAGCCACTTTATAGTTCCCCAGAAAGTGCCAAAGATGCCAAAAGTTTCCATCTCCTGCTATATGCAGCTTCAATTGGTGGTTACCAATATCTTGGATATCATGTTATAATACAAGGCACATATAGTTAGGTCCATACATATTTGGACAGAGACAACTTTTTTTTCTAATTTTGGTTCTGTACATTACCATAATTATTTAAATGAAAGAAATCAGATCCAGTTGAACTGCAGACTTTCAGTTTTTTTAGATTGCATAAAAATGTAAGGAACTAAAGCCTTTTTTCTTTACACAATCACATCATTTCAGGGGCTCAAAAGTAATTGGACAATTGACTCAAATGCTTTTTCATGGACTGGTGTGGGCAGTTCCTTCGTTATGTCATTATCAATTAGGCAGATAAAAGGCCTGGAGTTGATTTGAGGGGGGGTGCTTGTATGTGGAAGATTTTGCTATGAACAGACAACATGCGGTCAAATGAGCTCTCCATGCAGGTGAAACAAGCCATTCTTAAGTTGCAAAAACAGAAAAACCTATCAGAGAAACTGCTACAATATTAGGAGTGGCAAAATCTACAGTTTGGTCCATCAAGCACTGGTGAACTCAGTGAAAGTGAACGTCAAAAGACCTGGACGTCCACAGAAGACAACAGTGGTGGATGATGGCAGAATCATTTCCATGGTGAAGAGAAACCCCTTCACAACAGCCAACCAAGTGAACAACACTCTCCAGGAAGTAGGCGTATCGATATCCAAGTCTACCATAAAGAGAGGACTGCATGTAAGTAAATACAGAGGGTGCACTGGAAGGTGCAAGCCTCAAGAATAGAAAGGCTAGATTGGACTTTGCTAAAAAAAATCTAAAAAAATCCAGCACAGTACTGGAAAAACATTCTTTGGACAGATGAAACCAAGATCAACCTTTACCAGAATAATGGCAAGAAAAAAGTATGAAGATGGTGTGGAACAGCTCATGATCCAAAGCATACCACATCATCTGTAAAACATGGCGGAGGCAGTGTGATGGCTTGGGCGTGCATGGCTGCCAGTGGCACTGGAACACTAGTGTTTATCCATGATGTGACACAGGACAGAAGCAGCCGAAAGAATTCTGAGGTGCTCAGAGACATACTGTCTGCTCAAATCCAGCTAAATGCAGCAAAGGGGCTTCAACCAAGTATTAGAAATGAACATTTTATTTTCAGCATTTTATTTGTCCATTTACTTTTGAGCCCCTGAAATGAAGTGATAGTGTTAAAAAAGTTTTAGTTCCTCACTATTTTATGCAATCATTTTGTTCAACCCACTGGATTAAAGCTGAAAGTCTGCAGTTCTACTGGATCTAAGTTGTTTCATTAAAAAATAATTGTGGTAATGTACAGAACCAAAATTAGAAAAAAAGTTGTCTCTGTCCAAATATTTATGGACCTAACTGTAGTTGTGCCAGAACTGGGACTCCCTACATCTCACTATGGAATCACTATTGGTTTTCTCTGTCTTATAGAGTGAATTAGGACATCATGTGAATCCAGACATAGGGAGAGTATTTCATGACAACATTTTTTTCTGATTGGTAAAGGGATTTAGAGTGTCTTTATTGTCCGAATTACTGAATTTTTAAACTTATTCAGCATTTTAGTCCTCTATTACTCATTTTTTGCACCATATTTGAATCAATTTTTCTAACTGATCATGGTTGGACTAGCACCTCTACTTGGGTGAGTTGGTAAAGTATGGTTTTTGTGATCTTTGACGTGTTTGTTGTCACTGCACATAATGCTAGTTGGAGCTTTTCTTCCATACTCTTTACAAGTTATTAGCTAGTTTGTTCAATTTAATTTGACTGATTGGATAATAACACATTTCCATCACATTAATTAAGGGGATTTGGTAACACAGCTAATTAATCTAGTTGTATTGAGTCTAAGGATGCTGAGCTTTAATAGCAAAGTCCCTAAATATATTATTATCCCCAACATTGCTAGGGAGGCACCTGTGGAAACCAAGAATGTCAGGAATACAAGGTTTTAAATGCAGCTGTCAATCCTAATTATTGCACTACATGGTGTTGATACTGAAGTGTTTACATTTACAATGGCAACAGCTGGTACTAGCATTTATACATTAACAAATACAATTTTGCAATGTTTATATGACAAAGTAAGATAACAGCTTGTATGGAGCTGTAATAATTGTAGATATATACACCTCAGCATCTGCACCAACTAGTGGGATAATTAAGGTCGAAAGCTGCATTTAAACCTGTATTCCCGCATAATTTTAACTTTGATTTTCTTTAAAGCCCCCCAAATTTTGGGTATAATTATATGTTTAGGGGTTTGCAAACACTTGGGAATCTTTGGGGCCATAAAGTCAATTCAAACTGAAGAGAACACGAACATTTATCAGATGTTTTGGTTTGTCTGACAAACCCAGATCAGAACCTGGGAAGTTTTGTCATTTTTACTCCCTACTACAATGGGATAATGCAGCACACATTGTCACATAATATATTAAGAAATGCAGCAAGTAAGTTTAACTCACAACACAGCATTCAAGTTAGAAAGGGAACACACAACCCGCACTATACTAGATTTTGTTACTAGGATTAGTGTGTTGAGGGGGCGTACATTGCAGTAACTCTTTGTCATACAGCTTGATGTGCTAACACCCGGAAGCCATGTCTAAATACAGGAAGAGTGCCTGCTGCACTGTCCTTCATTGCCCATTCCCTGCCAACATAGTTTTCCACTAGGCACCAGAGGCAGAAGCAGATTTTACAGGTGAGGTTGGTGTACAAATTAAATAAAAAAAGGGTAGATTAAATATAAATTTTATGTAAAATCCCCTCCCCTCCTGTCCCTATTGCCACAATGATAAAGATAGAATTGGAGAGCAGAGCTGGGCTATTTACATCATGCATCCAGGGAGCTCCTGGCTGCTCCTTTTGTGGATGCCCAATTTCGGGAATTTCTACGTTAAGGTGAAAGATGTCGAAAGATGTGAAAGATGATCTCATGCATGTGCAGTGAGACCAGCACTTTTTTCCTCTTTATAGCAGGCTACATTACACAAATCTTATGCCAAATCGGGTGACGTAAGGTGAAGTAGGAAGATGGACGAAGATGGCAGTGCCCGGAGCTTCCTCAGCACCAGGACAAAGGAAGATTCCAGGATGATGCTGGACCCATTTAAGGACATCTCCAGTGGGATCAAGGGATCTAAAGAATTAAATTAGGTAAGTGTGATTTTTTTATTTTCAGTTTTGTTCTGTTTTAACTGTAATGGAAAGGTTTGGGAATCTTTTGTGCACATGTTTGCATGAAGTTGCATTGTGGGTAAATCTGAAGGAGAATTAGGTGTTTCAAGAAGTTCTGCATTAGCAAATGGACCACCCTACTTGACAAGCATGGATGAATCTATCTCAATTATTTTACATTTTTATAAGCAAATACATGAAAGAAAAACCAACACTGTTAGTTCATCAGACTGAAAATGCAGGGTTATTGTATTGTCTGGAGATTCTAATGCTCAGTCTACATACAGCATACTCAATAACTGCACAGGAGAGGACTCCTAAGTAATACGGGAAGGCTGAAGTTCATTGTTAACTATCACCTTAACTGTAAACCACATTCAACACATAGGGGTTGAGTTACAAAAGGAGTTTTGGCTTTTTGTTTAGCATATGGACTTAATTCTGCAGGACATAATTCACTAAGCTTAGTGAATAAAGTAAAGCTCTGCTGACTTCAGCCATTCAATCATTTGCAAGCAAAAATTATGTTTTTTTGTTTTTTGTATTTTTACTTTTTCACCACATTCACTAAACTAAATGGATTATCCTTTATAGAGTAACATACTTTAATTAAACTATATATATTTATATATATATATATATATATATATATATATATATATATATTTATATATATATATATATACAGTATATACTATATATATATATATATATACAGTATATACTAAATATTCAAAATAAACTGATTATATACATACAAAGGATCTGATCTGATGTACTTGCTAAATGATGTGTACTTCTATCCTCCCAAGTTTTAATATTTGCACACCACTATCCGGCAGAGAAGGGGACTTAAATTTTCTCTTTGCTGTAGTTTAGTACTACAGGAACTACAAAAGTAGATTTCATAGCTCTAGTCCCAAAGAAATTATAAAAAGCAACTGACTCTATCCAGCAAGTTGTGCCTAGAAATGAAATGCTGTCTTTGTGTGGACTGACCCTTTAAATTATACCTTTAACATGCAGGCTTAGGAGATAGCTATCCGCAACGTGTGTAAGAACTGACTTAAGAATATGACAGAGGATGGCAGGATAGAACAGATTACCACGGTTGAATTTCAGCTTCAGCAAACAATCAGGAAATAATTATTGCAAAAGTAAAATTTCTTTGAAAAATTGCAATGGGCCAGCAGAGCCCATCTGCTGAAGTCGTCACAAAGCTAGATTAAGTCTCCCTCGAGTAAATATCTTTGCACCGGAAGGGTTGAGCACAACAAATTCTCTGAAATCAGGATTAGTGCTCTCCAGGGATCAGGAATTCATTTATATTGTGCTGGTCTTCTTACAGAAAGAAAGTTCAATGCTCCTGTTTATCGGGCTGTGATTATTCTGTGCAAAGTAAACATCACTTTATTAATTCATCTGGTGTTTGTATCTTCTTTAATATGTAATAATGGGCAGATTCATTACAAAAGTCATTACTGGGATTTCTCATTATACATTTAAATCAAGTGAATTATTGATTAATAGGCTAGACTCATATCCATCAGAACGCGCTAGGCATCTTCTGCTGTATGACACAAAGTAATAAGCATTGCTTAGCTGCCTAATGTGATGTTAAAGTAGATAGATACCCTAAAGGCATGACATTTGGTTTTCTAAAGCACGGTGTGTCATAAACAATTGCCATTTCTTTCTTGTAGAAAATACTATATTTACCTTTTTTCATCCTTTTTTCATCTTCTAGCCTATTTTCAGCCACTTGCTGTCTGCATGAATGTGCTTCAGTGGGTAGATATCCTAATAGTGACACTGAAGAAAAGCACCTGCAAAAAAGTGTCATCACAACCATCTAAAGTCTCCACAGGAACAGCATGTGACGGGATATTTTGTAATAAAAGAACAGAAAATATATTCAAATTATTTGAGTTTTTCAGTGTTTGGATTTATATCCAGCGAGAGACACAATTTAAATGATCCAAAGGCCTTACCATGCAGGACATAATAGAACTGTAATTATTCAGAGAATGTTTGCTTATTCAAACTCCTAATATTTATCCCTAAAAGGCAAAGAGCATTATGTAAATGGAGCAAAAATAAGATAGCAGTCAGAAATTGTTTCACTTATTATGCCTAAAGGGGAAAACCTTGGCACATATAAATACCAGTCGTTCACCCAGGCTATAAACATTAAAGTATTTACATTTTTTTAACAAGCAGTTATAGAGCTTTAGATCAACCCCTCACAGACATCTGTAGCTGCAGGCACTATGGAGTAATCCATCTTCATTTATTGAGAGCTTGCTGTTTTACCACTGGTTAGGAATATGTTAAGCTGGTCTTTTAGTGAACAGGTGCACTTTAAGTCTAGTGAAGATTCCAAGAACCAAATGTTTAGGCCATTTTCAATTTTTATCCTGGCTCTGCTGTTGGCAACAATTTGAAGAAAGGCAGAAAAGCCTGGGGCTATTGGAACACAACCTCTGGGTAGCTGTGGATAGTTTGGTAGCCATGGGGTTTATGACATTTACTCAATTTTTCTGTTGGGTAATTTTCTTAGTATGGCCGTGTCCTGCAGAATAAAGAATGCGCTTATTTGTGCAGCCTGAGCCCACCATTGCCAAGGACAGAGCTTGAGCAAGGAAAGAAATGCAGATATAGAAAAACCCATCTAATTATTAATTTGTAAACTAAGAATAAATGTCCCTTCAACTATATTTAATTTGCGCTAGTATCATATCCTGAAATCTGCATTTATACCAAGTTACTATACTCCTCTACACACCAGAAATTGGAGTCAGAGTGAAAGTATATGCACCATTAGATAATAAAGTTCTTTCCATTTCATATAGCTAATATTTAAGTATTGTAGGCACCAGATACTAGAAGAAGGGTTCTTAGAAAGTTGTGTGAAATGAGATTGAAAATAAGAATGTGTAGAACAAGGGAGGACAACTTTGAGAGGGGTGTACTAATTTCAAATCTAGAGAATTGGGGTAGTTACAAATAAATCCCTTTACTAAATTACATCTATCAAATTCTACTTGCATGTGATATTATTTTCTGGATGAACTAAAACCTTAAACAGCAAAGCTTTATCCCCACATTTCTTCAATAATAGCATAGATACCTATAAATGTATATAAACAATGATTACATAAATAAATAAACAATATATAGGCATCTATCCCAAAATGACACATTATATCCTAAATATTCCTGGAATATGTAATTATTAGGTCTATATGTAATCCTTCCTTACATATAGATATTTATTATAAGGCAATGTCACATATACTTGTGGACATAAGACATACAGAATGTTATTTCATCTCTCACCAGATCTACGTAGCAATCTTCACAATACATTCTACACTCTTCTCGCAGTTCAATAACCTTTGAAAATAGTACATTGTTCATAGCATTTTGCCTTTTTCAATATTTCAAAAACTATACTCCTAATTTAATAAAATATGCTCACTATAAAATAATCACAATATAATGCATGTATGTATCCATAGAACTTATTGACTACCATGCATGATAACATGCATGGCTTTCTCTGCTTTACACATTTCATAAATGTAAAGGGGCAGTCGCAATGTACACTTTTCACCTTTGCAGGTCGCACGCTTGGGCACCCAACCAGAGATTAATGGCATGCACCAAATGCTGAGAGCAAATTAAGCTAATTGGGTGCAAAAGAGGAAACTGCTTCTGGGCCCAACATGTCAGCAAGGCCATTCAGACTTTTTGTTTCTTGGGTTACAAGATATGTGCTTGACATTTAGTGCATAATAGAGTACCATTAGTTTTTTACTTCGACCTACTGAATATGTAAAGGATTCTAACACACAGTACAGTTTACAAAGTCTGGTTTATACACGCATTCTGGCTGTCTGTGGAGGCAGATAAGGCATGCCAACTCCTCAAGCATATATTCCAAGTATAATGAAATTTTCTTCAAAGGGAATAAATATTTCAATACCCTTCTTCCATACGTTGTTTGTATATATCATATTTAGGCACACCAGCAGCCCACATTGTATCACCAGTCTTTCAGTCTCTAATGTGTTTCACCCCCTCCAAGGGCTGGTCATAGAAAAAAATAAATAAATAAAGAAGGCTTGTTTTTGTATATCATCATAAATATCATTAGGAACTATGAGGTTTTTTGATGTTTGGGAATCTTTTATTGATAGTTTGTCCTCCCATATCAAACAACAGATTATCTGATCTTTTTATCTAATGTCTTGTTAGATAATGAGACTGCTCCTCCAAGACCCTCCAGTATGGTTGGACTACCCCTTAATGTTCTTGAATTAATCTGCTTTTTACTGTGCCCTCCTTTGTTATGAATTGCTGTGTTATAGTTACCAAGTGCTTTATGCTGTCACTACTGTTTATTATCCTTAAAGAATATATCCTTTTTCTAGTATTTTGTTGTACTATTATACATCCTGCAACAAAAATAAAAAAATAATAATATATATAAATCATAAGAAAATCATAAGAATGACCTGTTAGCGATGTGTTTACTATTTATTTTTATCATACACTTACATTATGCTAGTTTGAAAGCGAAGCCTAATTTGTACGGTTTGCATTCACACAGTTCTGTGCACATGTTACACATTTATGTGCATAATTTACAAACATGCCTTTTTATGCACTGCCATTGTCATCAACAGACACACTGGTGTACCGCAAAAACGGACTATGCACATCAACGTGTGACACAGATGTAAACTACTGTCATTAAAAACAGTGGCTAACTTGCTTACATGCGTTGATGTGTATTAAAACCTATAAGTGTGAATGAGCCCTGATTATTCTAACCGCATTAAAACTAACTGAAAAAAATCATATGCCATGAAAAACCAATACAGGTTATTCTTAGACACTTTTCACACAGGTTTATATAAAGGACTCCAGCTTTCCTGCACAGATTAAATCATATGTATGGTTTTTATTTTACATAAGTACTTTATTGGAGGTACTCACTGGTTTGGTCGTGTTTTATATATCTGCACAAATTAAATATACACAAATTAAATATATGACAGATTGCTAATGAGCTTGTGTTGGAACTCCTGAATAGCATGTTATCATTTGTCCATTCACAGTTTCTTTATCAGCCCATCTGTGCATTTAACGGAGTATAGTAGAGGAAATGCAGGCTGGGACAGTTCCCCCATTTGCACCTTTTGCCATCTCAGGCCTTTGGGACAGTCTTTTCCTAATTAAAGTTTTTAACAAACATGCTGCCAGCTTTGTAACACTATTAGCAAGCTGCTTATTTCTGTGATGAAAGGTGCTATTTATTAGAAATTTAAAGGTGCAAAGATATTTAAGTCACTTGGGTATCTTAAAGATAAATTTGGAGTATTGAAAGCAGAATTAAACCTTAACTGCAGAGGTTTTATACAAATATAGAAACACAATAAAAGCATCATTCTATTTGATTACCATTTGTGGCATGAATAGAAAATAAAGGGACCAATGTTTTAAAGTATATACACACATATACATGAATAGAAAAAAAGAGTGTTTCATACCTTAAGAGCTAAAAACGTTTAAGTAAATATAAGTAAAGTAAACATAAGTAAATATAAGCATATAAAGGTAAATGTAATTTTTTTACAGTACAGTAGATAAGTGTTAATCATCTGATTCATACAATGCTTCCATTGAATGGTTTGTCATCTTTCCCCTGGGGTTTTATTGTTATAGATTATTTTGTTTTCTTAACAAAGCTACCCTAGGCTCATAACCTGGATGTCAATATTAACTAGATAAAGGTCAAACAGAACTGCAGTGGGAAACTGTGTGATTATATGTCCAACATCTGCATGACATAGATAGAAATCTAGTTATAATAATATTATTAATAGTAATCATAATAATTATTATTATTAGTAGTAACAATAAACACAATTTATATAGTGCCAACATATTACGCAGCACTGTACATTAAATAGGGGTTGCAAATAACAGACAGATACAGACAGTGACACAGGAGGAGGACAGGACCCTGCCCCGAAGAGCTTACAATC
Organism: Pyxicephalus adspersus; assembly: GCF_032062135.1. Lineage (NCBI taxonomy): Eukaryota > Metazoa > Chordata > Amphibia > Anura > Pyxicephalidae > Pyxicephalus > Pyxicephalus adspersus. The sequence goes on along the minus strand of NC_092865.1, from coordinate 29,655,104 downwards.
TAAGAGGTGGGGGGAAGTAACACACAATAGGAGTGGGATATGAAATGGTGGGTAAGTAGTGAGGGTTAAGAAACAGATAGGTAGGCAAGTTTGAAATAAATGGGTTTTGAGTGCTCTTTTAAATGAGCAGAGTAGGGGGAGCCGAATCGGACATATATATATATTTATCTAGGTATATTTATAAAATGTGTGGTTTTAACATATTTTTTTCTAATATCTACCCAATGCCTGAACATACAATAGGAATATTAAATTTATCATGAAATACTGCAATGCCCAGCAGTGTCGTTTATTTAGAATAGTACCCCAATGAACAAAGACTACGAGTGCTAATAAGTTACAGATCCCATGCAGCCCAACCCCTAATTTTAAAGTAAAACAGTAATTATCCTTTATTTTTATTATTTATTATTATTGCTTAACTTAACATTCTGGTTTTATGTTTACATTAAAGAGGAAAATGATTTTGGAAGTGTACCTTGACCTTGACCTTAGTGGTGTTTTTTTCTATTTGTAATGCAGGTTGAAAATTTCCTAAAACGTATGCAAGAAAACTTAGTCTGTGAAAAAGTTCCCCAACCAGGGTTCCCAGGAGGAGTATTATATTGAGGCAACTACACAACTAAGTACATAATAATTACCCTGCTCCTCCACCACAAAAAGCAGTCCCAGCTGGGTTTTCTATATCAGTAGTTTATATTACCAACAGGTTTAATATATATTTATATATATATATATATATATATATATATATATATATATGTATATATATATATATATATATATATAATCTTAGTAAGGAATCATGAATGCATTTACAATTTGTGTTCAATATTATTTAGTCCAATATTTGTAGTTAGATCTACAGATTGTGATCACACTGATATATAAAGAGCAGTGGATCAGATTCAAATTATTTCAGGAGATCCCTAACACCACAAATTCTTTAAGGGCGGTAAGGAAGTAAGATTAATAAACGATTATCTACTATATCAATGGTATACTTGTGCCAGGGGAGAGACTTTTTGTTCATTTATTTTATTACTTTTATTTATTTACTTGTATTTATATAACACCATCATTATACACAGCGCTTTACAAGGTGAATAGTCATGTATTTAACTGTCCCTCCCTCAGAGGGACTCACAGTCTAATGTCCCTACCATAGTCAAATGTCACTAACACAGTCATAGACCAATTTTGAGGGCAAACCAACTACCCTAACTGCATGTTTTTAGAATGTGGGAGGAAACCAGCATGCCTGGAGGAACTCCATGCAAACATGGGGAGAACATACAAACTCCTTGCAGATGGGCAAGTGTGCTGTCAACTGAGTCAACCAATAGGTGCAAAAATAACAAAAAATAACTGTGCTTTGAGATTTCAAATGTATTAAAAAGATTTAATGTACTTTACTAACTACATTTTTCGGATTTGAACCTTTTCATAAAGACTTAAGGTGTTGGAGAAAAATAATTAAGAATTTACTTTCATCAAATGTACAGACTGCTCTATTTCAACATCACACAGTGTTGTGATCACATAGGGTGAAATAAAAGTGACCTGGGGTGAATAACTAAACTCCAACCTTGGTTATGTTTAACATTCATATGTTTCACTGCTGGCTCAGCAGACCTGTCAATAACTATTTTTTTTTAAAAAAAACACTACCACACTACAAAGGCTGTCCTTACATTTTGAGTCTATCAATAGATGTTTCCACCCACAAATCACCCAACTGTTATAAAAAAATAAACACATTTTTCAAATTTTCTTAGATGAAAAAATGTGTTAATTGACTTTTACTCATGATTCATACTTTTACAAACAAAATCTAACCTAGTGTGCAAAATGGATGTTTTGGGTAAATGTTAGGTGAATTTTGTGTGAAAAGGTTTACAAATAAACTTCTATGACAATATTCAATCATAATTATTTACATGCCTTCTGGTTATAGCTGAATTGCATTAACATTTTAATGATAAACTTAGCTTGTTTTCCTGCCTTAGTCTTCCCTGAAAAGTAATATGCCATGCTATCAAAACACAGTCCGGTAAACTAATCTATGGAAAATACAGCCTTGTTTTGGCAAAGTTTCTTCAGGTCTCCAATGTTATAACCTCTCTATGGAAACCTAATCAAGTTTTAGAACCAAAAATATCCCCTGTTTTTTTGCTGTGAGCTGTGGGAAGGAGACCTAGGTAATTATTCCACATGCACTACCGGCTTATGTACAGTAAACTTTTCATCCAACTAATAAAGCGCACAAACAAAATGGCCTAGAAAACCATTTCCTTTGCTATAACCTATCTTTGCTTATTTTTATCACAGTACATCAAAACCAGAAAAAAGGTGTGAATGCTTAAAGTCAGTGTAAATTAAAAGGCCACACATAGATACTTCTAAAATAGTAATTGTAGTCTCTTCTTCACAATATAATTATAGGTTATGTAAAGTTTCCATTTGAGAAAGAAGACTTTGAAATAAATGGGTTCAATTTACAGTATACTCAGTAGATGAAACAATATAATTAATATATTTGCTCACTAAACATGATGACTCTCCACTGTGCTAATTAAAGCTAAAGTCCACTTAAAATTTAAATTTTATGTGATGTACCTGACAGTGTGTTATATCTTCCAGATACATCAAGAGGATCAAAACAATGGTGTCAATCTATTTTAGGGCTAAATTATCTACCTATATGTTTATTTCACAGAAGAGTTCACTATATAATTGTAAACTTTTACCTTGACTGATCTCACAAGGAAAGCTTTCAAAGGAAAAATTGACATGAATTTAACCTAATCAATACAATATAGAAACCTATCACTTACCTTACTACAAACACCACTTTATCCCTATTTTTACTTTTAATTACCACTGTACTCATTCCAAAGTATTTCTTATTAAAATATACTCAGGCCAAGTTGATTGTCCCCTGTTGTAAGTTTTTAAAGCTCTAATGAAGCTCAACAAAAATTGACTTTCTTGAAGGCTCATTCACACTACGCTGTTAAGAACACATTCAAATGACAAAAATAAATTTTCAATTAAGATCATTTAAATCAGAACTTTTTTTTGTTGTAAGTGAGCTTTTGCCCATAGTTGGCAGCAAGTATGCCACTCACTTACCATTTCGTAGGCTCCCTACAAGGAACCTGACACTGCTTTATCCATGGAAGCTGCCATCTTTGTTGCTGACTCCTCTGGGTCTTTGAAGATCCTTTTAGGCCATTGGATGGCCACTAAAGATGCAATTCTTGCACATGCAAGAGTTATATTATCAGTGACCATCCATGCGACATCAGGAGCAAGGGAAAAGCTTTTCTGGTTGATGGACCTTTTACATGTGCATGTGTTTTTTTTAATTTAGTTCCATTTTTAAATACAAAAAATTGCGATATGGAAAGTTTTAGTAGCATGTTAAAGAAAACTTTGCACTCTATATGGAAGCACATCGTAATGTAGATAATATTAGCCATGGTATCCAAATCAATGGCGCTGAAGTCAGAAGCAGTGAAATATTTCCATTAATGGCCCCTATCCATAAAGACACATTGCTGTGTGTTAAGGAATCAGTAAACATCTTTATTATGTGACATTTTTTCATTGTTTTAAATATAAAGGTCTTTACATACAGATTTAGGCAACCATTCATACCATGCACGTGCATTCTTGATACAGTGGACTTTGCTCCAAGAAAAGTGTTGGATGATCAGAGAATGAAAAATAAATAGAAATGGAAGATATGTATATTGCAGCAGATGGCATAAAGGTTTTAATCATTTAATCATGAGGATTGTCTTTTTTATGCTTTATATTAAAATATTTAGACTTTGTGTACATGTGGAACATTTATAATCAATATACAATAAATATCTTCCGATCTCTCTTTTTTTACATAAACATGAAAACTAATACCCCTTTTATATTAATATTTTTATCCTCTGCAAATATACAGGGAAATAAATATGAAGTCAGTGAAAGGAATCTTATCAAGCTCAATGGCAAAAGTCTATTTTAAACATTCACACTTGGCAAAACTATTTTGAAATTCTTATTTGACATTATAAAACTCGTTTTCTTGCAAATAAACTTCTTCCAAGACATGAAATCACATTTAAAAATTGTGTCTCTGAAATTCTAGAAGCCGGCTTGCCGTCTAAAGACTTTACAGTTGGGAACCAGAAATTTTAATGCAGAGTTGAGAAGGGAAGGATAAAAAACAGGTTTGAATTATTACATTTGCACCTGAGAGGCTTTATGCATTTATGCATCCACATATTCCACTAGCAAAGCCCAAGACTGTGGCTTATATAGTAATGGCATTTTTTGTTGTCTTTGTTAAATCTTCTTTTATGCCCTTTCAAAAGGACAAATAAGAAGTTTACATTTATTTAACATGGAAAAATGCAGAATAAATACAGCCGGCGGATAAGTGATTTTGTCCTCCATACCACGCCACCTGTATAAATTCTGCGAATGCGTGTTCATTTCTGCCATTGCCACCAGTGGCCAATAAACCATAATAAGTATTGATACTTACATTCAGCACATAAAGATAAACATAGACTGGTTAGAGCCAAAAGCACAGTAATTTATCTACTCTGCCGCACGTTCAATCCCTCAAAATTAATTTGATGCCGAGTGCATTCAGTCTAGCGTATGTTTCCTCAAGAAAAAGAATTATTAGAAGACAAGGGCGTACATGTTCCGGACATTAAAGGAAAAAAAATGCTTCTGCCAAATGCATTGCAGAGATTGAACTAAGATCATTCATTCTTATGTAAAGTTTGCCCCCTCGTTGCTTCCAAGGTCAGTTTCAGATTGGCTTACCAGCCACATAAGTGCTGCTCATGCAGATTAAAGATGCTTGGGGGCAGCTGGCTTCAACTTGCACAGACATCTCATCTTTTTTCTTTTTCATTTGCAAGTAGAAATAAAACGCTCTGTAAGGACATTTTCTCCTCCTCGGTATTCTGTTTTATTATCTGGGTTATTATTGTTACACTCCTACAACATTACGTTTGAAACAATACACTAAAAACATCATTTATTCTTATTACAATATTTTTCAATGTTAGGAGAGAGCAAACAAGTAAAAAAGTGTAATAGTGCCAAGGATATGTGTTAAATTTAGACTCATGATAGATCAAGGTCACAAACAGATTGGGTGGTCTCTATATCATATATTCAGGAATGTTGGTTTTCTAGGTATGTTTAATGACACTTAGCAAGATTCTTGGACTGCCCTCTAAGATGACATTGTAAAAAGAAGAATTTGTGTGAAACGTATCACACAAATCTGGCATGTAGATAATATAAAAGTCATATAAATCTATTACATACAACATTAAAAAATAAAGGGTTAGAAAAGCTAAACCTAATATTTAAGTTATGAATGCGTTTTTTTAACTGCAAAAAAAAACAAAAAACATTTCATATAGACTTGGTGACAATGATGATTGTTTTTGAAGATAAAGTACAGCTGGGGATGTGTGCTTTCTAAACTGTACCAAACCAAGACAAGTCTGTTACTCTCACCAAGAAATATTGCTGGTTAAACTCATATATGTTCCAAGACCCAGAAAATTCTAGGTAAAGGCAGGTATGGAAAGAGCGCATTGTAAAAAGCATATCACATACATCAGGTGCCACTGGTATGTTCTAGGCTCAAGGGACAAGAGAAATTCTATATTGGTAAATGGGACCTGAGCCTTAACTTGAGCAACCAACACAGCACTTGAGCATTTTACAGTGGGCCTGATTTAGGGAAGAATATGTATGAAATGAAGGTGCAGAGGATGTATGAGTGAGGCAGGTTTCTCAGCAGAATTCCTTCACCCAAAGAAGTATCTGGCAACCCGAGTGACATGGAAGGGGACACATACATGCTCTTAGGCTAAGAAAGTTTCAACACCATCAAAAGTTTCAAAGGCTATGGAAATGTACAGCATTGATGGGAGGATCACTGAAGGAGTGGGCATTTCTAGACAAACTCTGGCTGCCCCAAATGTGCTGCTGAGGCTCTATTAGGAAATTAAGCGAAATCCAAGGTTAATAATTTTTATTTTAGCTGTTGCCTTTTCAGCTGCATTTAACAAGTAAAACAACAACTGATAAATATTAGCACACCACTAAACCTACACAAGTACTAAAAATATTATATTTATTAAAAAAAATTCTTACTTTAGTACGTCTCAAAGTTTTATTCCAATGAATATATGATGAGGGCCAGGGACAGTCAGACTGGGAAGAAAAAGCAAGACTACGCTGGTGTAGCTTCTAATACACACTGTGTGCAGCATCCACTATGGAGCTTGTTCATTCAGTCCTGTACTTATTCCTAGGAACATACTGCCAGTTAACAAGAACTTTAATCAGGAATTATAGATAAATTGCACAGTACCAATCAAGAGAATTGGTCAAGGCAACATTAATTGTAATATTTACCATAAGTAGCTTTTTCCTCTTTAAAATACAATTTTTGGCCATTTATAATTGAAAGCCATTTGTTTTCTGTTGCAGAATTGAAAACTTGTTGATTGTGGAGAAATTCAGAGCTATTCTTTGTCTTTGCATTTTTCCAGTCTCAATGAGTTCTTATCTTGGACTATATAAGTGAAACTCTATGTGGGATGTTGAGTGTATGGGGACTCATTAGTTTACCAAAAGAGTATGAGTAGGATTTAGTAGGAATAACATTATTTTAAAATTTTTTCTCATTTTGGTCTAAAAAAAATCTAAAAAATGTGTTGTCAGTTAAAATCAAAAACTAGAAAGCTTGTATTTTTGTGTACCTATGAGGTCTTCAAATGATATGTGCATGTATTGTAGGGATTTACTTATGTATTTCTTTTTAATATTTTGTCATAACATACACTTTAGGATTGAATGTCTGCCAGTAGATGGTTGTACAAGGGAATATTATCTTAGCTTGCTAAGGTTGATAATCATACAGATGTCGTTAAGAAGAACAGTCAAGCCAAGTGGAATATAAGAAAAAAACTGAGGTTGCAGAGGACTCGTCCAGGACCAGGCTTCTTAATTCAGAGAACCTGTAGGAGACCATTTCATGACCATTGCCTCGCTGATCACTGTTGTACACAACGCTGGAGGAGAAGATAATATTTGTATCTGCGTCCTAATAGTGGCGTTGTGTTAGATTATGTCATCTATCATAGCTCATGAAAGGAATACAGTAGTAAAACATCTCCACTGCCAGCTCTATTCACAACAGTGAGTGGCTAGGATCTGTGCTAACTGAGGTCTAGGGGGCTCCTGATATGAATTGGGAACTCTAAAGCAAAGAGTGGCTACAGATGTAAAGTAAGATTCTAATGTGAAGAGGGGAACTGACATGAAAGGGGAAATTTGAAGCGAAGAGGGAAGTCTTATATGAAGGGAGTCTATGATGTGACATTAATGTGAAATAGAGGACTCTGCTATGATGTAATGGGAGGACTCTGATGGGAAAGGATGAGGGGGGGCTGATGTAAATGAGCAGTCCGGATATGAAGGGGGCTTCTATTGAGAAGCACTAGGACCAGTCAGTCTGTAGCTAGACAACCATTGGCAGCGGTTCAAATCTGCACAAGAAGGGAGGCCTAGATCAAAATTCTGCATCTGGGCCCATAGTCTGTAGCTACACCACTGGGAATGTTTATTTGTTCCAGTGCAAACTGAGATGGGAGAATGCAGTTTATAGGTAACTAGAGATTAGCAAAAATACTTTAATATAGTATTTGAAATGTATTATTAATATTTATTATTATTATACAGTATTTATATAGTGCCATCATATTACGCAGCGCTGTACAAAGCACATAGTCATGTCACTAGCTGCCCTTCAATGAGGCTCACAATCTAATGTTCCTACCATAGTCATATGTCATTAATACAGTACAAAGTCAATTTTTTTTTGGGGGGAAGCCAATTAACCTAACAGCATGTTTTAGGAATGTGGGAGGAAAACCGGAGTACCTGGAGGAAACCCATGCAAACACGGGGAGAACCTGCAAACTCCATGCAGTATGCATAAATGTGTAAGGTGATCAGTTAACTATAACCCACTTCTAAATAATTATGCTCTGTAATGTGCTTTAACTTTGTACTATTACTTGTACAGGACAGCTTTCAGACAGTTACTAAGGTACAATAGATGTGCACTCCTCTCGGCAAGCCAAGTAAATAAGATGTTAGAGTAGTTGACAATTGTTCATAGGCTGATGCAGGAATAAGGACCAGCAATCAGTACCTGAAACAAGCCATGCGGCTTAGGGCAATATTGAGATATTAGGCACCAGTTAACTAATTACTTATAAACTACATGCAGGTGAAATGTGAGCAAAGTAGTGTGCAGTTTTTCTTTTAATATTTTTTCTAAGTAACCAAATATGCTTTTTTAAAAACAGAAATATATAGAGTATAATCTAATGTTCCTAAGTTTAGTCTTCATTCCATGTGGATGTTCTAATATTTTACTAATTTAACTGGAGCTTTTACCAGCCCATTAGTAGAATATAGTGCTCAGGTTCCATCCACACTGAATGCTACAGTGTATATCATGTACTTTATACAGTTATTGTTGGCAATTATTTGAACATTAAACCATTCTGCTCTTTTGTACAAACATATCTTCAGTAAAAAATATTTTTTGAAGGCATTAGCACCAAGGAATGCCATTTCCCAGTGACTTCATAGCCCTAAATGAAAACACAATGCATTAAAAATAAAAATGCAGTTATATGCCAATTAAAAAGATTTAGTATATATTGGAGCATTAGTATAAACAAGTGTGTGCTCCTAGGTAATTGGTAGTTAATATAGTGCTGATTGTTACAGGTAAACCATAATGTGATTATACCAATAATGTCCATATGTACAGTAGATATACTGTAATTATTCCTAATTAAGCATGTCATATTTTCATATTATGCATAATGTTAGCCAGTGGACACAAGAAGACAAACTATGCTTTTGTAGGTTATGTATTTAATGGAACCTGAATCTAATAAAAATGTGGTGTTTGGTGATTTTACCATATTATTCTGAAAATAATTCAGTAAGGACAGGAAGTGTAATGAATTATAAAAGGAACCAAAGTATTTATCAAAACTTTGGAAGGAGTGGATTGTGGGTGTTAATGTCAGGGTTTTATAATTAATATTTAAAAATAATATTGATAAAAATTTTTATTTATGAGATCTATTTTTAAAGCAGTACATTCACTAAAACATTCTCTGGTGGAGAATCATTTTTTGCTATTGAACTCATGGACCTGGAAGATTCTCTACCAAAGAATTTTTCAGTGAATCTCAGACTCTGCTTTATAAAAAGACTTCTAAGAGGCATTACTGAATGCAGATCTTTCGTTATTCTAGAAAACACAGAAGTTTGTTATATTTCATGGTGAAATATGATAATTGCATTAGACACATATATGGGAAACAACAAAGAGCAACTCAACGTCGGGCACTTAGACCTCTGGTCTTTTCCTTTTACAAACTCCTCCACTCACCACATTCACACAGAATAGTAAGACAACAGCCATTTCTTTCCAGGCAATAGATAATGGCCTAAGCTACTCAAATTAGGGAATTACCATCCAACCTCTATAGCCCTTGTGCCCAGCCAGCAGCTATAGGGCAACACTGTTACTACCGGAAGTCCATGGCAGCCTTTAGTGAGTGTTTCCCTGCCAGTAAAGGAAGTCAACACCTTTTTTTAGCTTTGGTAGAAGAGAATTATGTGAGCCTCTGGCCATTTTTTTTAAATCTTTGGCCTTGTTGGGGAAATTTCTCCTACTTTCTGTCCTGATGACATTTTTGTAACAGAGACGGGAAGTGAGGGGAAATCTAAAAGACGATACAGACAAAGTAAAGATTACCAGCGTGTGTATGAGTTGTTGGATGTTCCATTACCGGCATTCTCTGTGTTCAGGGAAACCTGAGGAATGTGCAGAGCTGCTGGTAAGGTTGTTCTCAAGCAACAAGAAGTAACTGGAGGATGCAAAGCTCTTGGTCATCTTGATTGGCTAGACCAGGATGATGTGGGAGCATGGGAGTACATTTAATGCTGGCAGCTGCAGGGTAAGTCGGCATGTGCCGAGTATTCTGGCAACTAACGCTAAGCTGCGCATGCCAACTCAAGCAAGTGATCAGACAGGTAAGAATGCTTATTGCAGAAGGGACATCTCCTGCATGATCACAAAATTTTAATTACATTTTTTATTGATATTAGAAAAATCAACTAAGGGATTTAGTGGAATAACCCAACTAACAATTGGATGGTGCAGCTGCTTACTTGTCAATTACATGGCATGGATGAGGAGTCACAAAAACTGCATTTCTAATTCTTCTCCATGCCAAATAAAAACGGATTTGGTTGATATTCTGCCTTAAGTATCACGATAAGTTAGTTCCATAAACTTAGAAATGTCTGGTATGCAGAAGAGTGAGTACAGTTCCAATGACATTTATTTTTTTTCTCCTCTAAAATAACATAAAGCTAAAGCCAATCATTTTAAAGAAAAATATTGAACTATAATAACTCAAGGTGATATGTTTGCAGAAACAGATTTTATTGCTGGTCAGTTGCTAAGATCTGACTATGAAAATGTAATGTAATATTATTAGTATTACTATATTTTCAAGAAATCAGCATCATGTTGTAGCTATGACTACCACATAAATATTCTGAAATAAATTACTTTATTTCAGTGCTTTTGACACCTCTTGCCTTTTAATATAAGCAACCACCCCAATAACTTATACATGAACCGAGTATTGGGATTGAAATGAATCATAGATTCATGGAACTAGAAACATACAACTGCATTATTCTTCTGTCCTTTGATATTGTAAATACAGTGGTGGATTTGTTTACTGCCATAAAGTATTAGAAATAACATAACAAAATGCTTTCTTAATACACCAAACATATTGAATTTTGCCCATTTGCTGAAAATAATTCATATAACTGGTCAGCGGACATAAATAATGCCTGCATCAGTTTGCATAAGCTACGCTTTATTTCTTTCACAGAATGTTCTTATTCTTTAAAGGAACTTTAAAGGTTTGCTTCAGCACCCACAATATAGTTTTTTTAGGATGTGTTCTTTTAAATGCATGAAAGGGGAGAATTTTGTGGACTTGACCAGTATGTTAGAAAAATTATACCCCTGGGTCCCAGAGACATTCAATAAGGTTGTGCACTAACACTTAATTAAAAGGAGCTTCTATGTATGGGGGCTGCAATCGCGGCCAATTTCTTGAAATTGTTAGTTACCTGGCTGCCAGTGCTTTTAATATTTTCTATGTTTCAGACTGCATTTCTGACTACAAAATCAGAATAACAAAAATAATATTTGAAGCTTTTGGATTGGCATGACAGCCAGGGACTGGAATTGTAGATCTTCAATAATCATCTACATACATTTCCTCATTACAAATTGTCTTTTCTTCTGGGCAGAAGTCAACAACATTTTTGAAATATAGGATACACAAATAATTAAGTATCTTTATTTTAGATATCTTTTATTTAGATTTAAACATAACCTGCCATAAAAGTAAGTGGTGACAGGACATGGGCAACATATGGAAATAACTCAATTAGTTCATATTAATGAGCAGTGTATGATAGTCATAATAATGAGTTTTTTTTATTTGCTCCTTTTAGGCCTGATAATTATAACATTGAAAGTGTTTTTTTGTACCATTGTTCACTGGGTGCAAAATATACAACTTTGATGGTATCAGAAATCTTTTTAGCGGATGTGCTCCCTGCTTTTTCTGCAGTCTTATCACTTTTCATTGTTCTTAGTTATCTATGAGGATTACAGAACACCTCTGCCTATATTATGGAGATGAGCAAATGTGTTCTACAATCCTAAAGACTTTATATGTAAGGACTGATAGGCAGTAACATATTACATTTTCCTGTCCACAGTCCTTGAATCACCTGTGTGGCCCTTTGTTCAGGAGCAGATGTATCATTGGTGCGGACTGTGCAGCTGCACAAAATCCCTCTGGGAGTTAGGGACCCATTGACATGAGAAACTCATGGGGCATGTGCTACGATTCCCTTCAGCTGTCTCTGTGTCCTGGACACTGTTCACATCAATGGCAGGTGTGTGTCTTCAAGAGGGCCCATCCATTCGTCACTTTCATAATATCTATGTGTTAATTGCCAGCAAACATTTTCTTTGCTTTGTCTTACTGTCACTAAATATATCTTCATGTCACCTGGACGCTATTTTGGCTTAAAGTGCAAGGGGTGTCCAGCCTATGCTGCATATTATGGATGATGAGAGAGTTTAGCGCATCACACAGCCTCTGTTTCTATATACAGTATCTATACACAAAGCTTCAGTATACAAATTAAAAAGAATTGATGGTCCCTAAAATTGTCTAGACCAAAGGGTCCAATGCTTTCTAGGTTATATACTTTCTAGGATATCTGGCTTCTATAATCTCTCTTTTAAGTTATTTTCCTTTAAACAGTACTACCATCAGGTTATAAATAATGAAAGTTGTGCGCCGCATTTGTCAGATCACCCTATAGTCTATACTCGGGGTTCTGTTCATATGGATCCATTTCACAGTATTCTGGGTCCTCTTTAGGCTGCACTGAAGATCTCATGTAGCCTGTCTAGACAGTGACCAACACCTACCACTATTTCTCTAACTAGTGAACTCTGTTAAATCCAAACACTTTTCTTTGTAAGAGTTTTTTCTTTTTTTTTAATACCAGGTATAGTGTGACTCAAATTTCTCAAATTCCAGGTTCTGATGTGAGGTTGGAAAAGCTTAAATCTAATTTGTTCCTGACATAAACTGGAAATATCCAACCATCCAAAGTCCTCAACAATATGATGTTGAGGTCCAAAAGCACTTTTATCTGCCATTATGTTGGTGACAGAGAACAGAGAAGTTTGATCCTGAGTGTAAGCCAGTGGGCCTGATTTATTAAAGCTCTCCAAGGCTGGAGAGATACACTTTAATCAGTTAAACTGGGTGATCCAGCAAACCATTATGACTTAAGGTATTGAAATGTTCAGAATGACAACCAAGCAGTCACAAAGGTAACCTTCATGTTTAATTACCAGTTTTTTTTTTGGTGTTTTTGACATAGAAGGGAAAAATTAGAACACTTGGGTTTTTACGCATATGTTGAAGCTCCTATGGTTAGATTTCCCCTTTGTCCTGGTGACATCAATTTCACAAGACAGGAAGTGAACATCATTGAGTTTTAGTTTTTCCCTACTCTATTAGAAAAAAAGCTATTGGCTAGACAATAATTTATTATAAATTGATAAAAAGACTCACTTTAAAATTCCAGGACAAGAAAAATGGCTATATCACAATAAAACACATATCAGGTTTACTCAACCAAGTAAAAATATTACCAATTTTGGAAATCTATTTTTAAGATCATTGTATCTCCTATCTAATTTGGACCTTCTGCTTATATATTTACCATAAAGCATTTATGGGTAATGGCCTGAGCTAAAAGACATAAGGGAGGCAAAACTAAGACCACACATCCATCACTGTTTCATTTTAGCTATTATTTTGCTTTGGGTGAAAGTCTTTAGATAAGTCAAGCAATAGACTTTCAGAGGGAAATTTTAACTGACTGCTGAACGAAATTCTATGGCATAGAATATGCACTGATGTCTTCTTTCTCAGTAAGGATCTTGACCTGAGCTGTGTAGAACTAGTTTACTATGGCAGATGTCAGACTGCTCCCAGCTGTTAAAGCACACCTAAACTCAGAAATTTCACTTTATATAAAAGAGTAGACAACTCTTTTATGTAAGGTAAAAAATCTGTTGTTTGTTTTTGTTAATGCAACACCCTTTTTTTCTAAACTGCCTCCTAATTCTTGATCACCTAGGCATTCGAGAATGAATGGGAGCACAAAGCCTCCTCGAATACCTACGTCACACATTCTGGGAGGCTCTTGGGTGCTCCTTTTTGGGAGCATCTCGGGCATGCGCAGAAGGAGCCTTTTCGCACAAAAAGAAAAATTTGCCGATCTCATGCATGCACAGTTTTTTTTCCATTCTACGTCACCCGAGCTCGCGCCTGGGTTGGGTGACATAGAATCAAGAACCAGAAAGAAGAGGAGAAGATGGCACTGCCCGGACGGCCGGCTGTGGGACAACCCGGGACCCGATGCAAAACACCCCTGGATGGATTAGACTGCCCTGCGGGATTAAAGATAAGTGTATTTTTCTTTATATATGCACTTTTCAGTTTAGTTCCTCTTTAAGTTTATCTTCTAATAATTACACAGGTCAACATGTCATTTTCATCAGATATAATTTTATGTGGGCTTTGTAGTATTTTTGATGCGGAATTCAAATCTGTGTTCAGTTTTTCTCTAGCACGTCTAGTTTTTGTGATGCAGCTAAATATATATTGTGTGAAATTTGTTATAAATAGCCTTAACAAATTACAACATTTACCAGAAATTTTCTTTTTTTAAGGTTAGAGACCGCACTAACTCCGATTGATTGCATTTTTCATCATGCCTAGAAATTGCCCTAATGATCCAGACAGTTTCTGTTATGTGTGTGGTTCATTCACGAGGAAAGCACAACATCGTCAAATTACCACAGAACTTAAAAAGATATACAATTTATATTTTGACTGTCCACTTGGTGACCAGGATAAATCTTGGCCTCCACATGTCATCTGTACCAAAAAAAAAATCATAACTTCACAACATTATTCACAAGTGATGGCTCACTGTGTTACTGTCATGATATAAATTCACTCTTTAACAGTTTGTCACAAGAGCATGTTCCATCTGAATGGCGTGTCTTCATTGTTTCCTCTAAAAGAAGATTGAAAGCAGTCTTACTGCATAATAGTAATTCCAAATCAAGTTTACAGATTGCCCATTCCGTTAACCTAAAGGAGTCCTATGACAACATGAAGTTACTACTTGAAGTAATCCAGTATAAAAAACACCAGTGGAACATCTGTGGGGATCTAAAGGTCATTGGCTTGCTGATGGTAATGCGAGGAGGATTCACAAAATATTGCTGTTTCCTATGCCTGTGGGACAGAAAATCTACGGGAGAACATTATGTCAAGCGTGATTGGCTACCATAAGAAACCTATAAGCACAGAACAAGCAGTTTCTGCCTCTAGTTGATCCGCATAAAATATTTCTGCCACCTCTCCATATTAAGTTAGGCTTGATGAAGAACCTTGTAAAGGCCTTGTTGGGAAGTTTCCAAACATAAGCACTGCAAAAATGAAGGAAGGGATATTTATAGGGCCACAGATTAAGTCTGTTTTGCAGGATGATTTTTTCAAACAATCTCTCCCAGCAGCTGAGCTAGAAGCATAGGATGCATTCAAGTGGTTGTGTAAAAATTTTCTGGGCATCCATAAGTCTCCTGCATACAAGGAAGGAGTTCAGAATCTGCTTGATTCATACCAAAAATTGGGTTGTCATGCAGATATTAAATGAGAAGAGGTAATAATACAAATACGTATTTTTGAAACAGTGAAATCACCTACATTTGGCCTTATAAAAGCTTCTGGTAATCTCCTCCTTCTAGCACCACTCATAATTGGTGGAGGAGGGTCAGTACTTGGCATCTGTTTATTATCCTGTATTCAGAAGAGCAGAATAGAAACATTTACCAGAAAGTATGTTAGGCAATCAGAGAGACAATGTCATTAGTGTGTTGCTTCTTCTTTATTGTTCCTTAAAGGAGAACTTCGCCTCAAAATATAATTAAAAGGGAAGATACCAGTTCCAGAACAAAATCAGCTTCAATCCAAAGATTTCTAATTGCATTTTTTGAGATTACATTTTCACAGTCTGATGGCCCAGGTCATCCTGAACCCATACTAGTCTGTGTCTTTACAGTAAAATGAGAGCACAGTGATGATATTATTTTGTCAGCTCATGAACTCAATGGCACTTTGCGCAGCTTCTTCCTCTCACATTAAAGCCCTACTGTTTGTATATCTTTTTAAGTTCTGTGGTAATTTGGCGACATTGTGCTTTTGTCGTGAATAAACCACACACGTAAGGATGATACCAGGTCAAATTCAGGGACTAACAGCTGGCAATGAAAAAATGCAAATTATGACATATTACTGGCTGCAGAGATGCATCCATTTTGCCCTCATTGGCCATGTAGAGCTTAATTTTCAACTTCCACAATACTTCACAAAGCAGTCGTCGCCAACCAGTGGTCCACGAAAAGATTTTGGCAGTCCACTGAAAAATTTGGACATTATTTGCACTTTATATGTTTTAATAATAATAAAACAAAAATAATATTCTAATATATTCTTATATTCTGAATGACAATTCTCACCTTGAAAATTGTACTAAATTCACAAATTGGATTAGAGATGGAAAAACAAGGTAGGCGCAGCGTGACGTCAGTTTCGTCTTAAGTTGTATGAGGCAACGAGCCAAACGCAGTCACCCTGCTCTGTGAATACCAATTCTCATCCAATTGTTTTAATTTATTTGTTTATTTCTCAGATGCTCTTTTAGGTAAGTATGACCTTAACTGTGTATTTTCTTGAACTGTTATAGATGATGGCATCAAATAGTTTGACTTTGATAACTATCATTTCTTGTTTGGTTTTAGTCTTATTCCTATTCGAATGAAATCAACCCATAATGAGTGACAAAAAGCAAACAAATATTTTGCATTTCTTTAGTAATACCAAGGATAATGCAACTAATGATAATACTAATGATAGTAATACTTCACTTAACTGTTAGCTGAACAATGAATCAGAGCCTCCACAGTCCTAGTCAGGCACCATTAGGAAGATCATTATTTTACAAATGTATTTATCTTTTTTAAAATATTTCATATTAATCGTCCGCAGGACTAAAATTATGAATTTAGTGGCCCGTGAGGTTCAAAAGGTTGGCAACCGCTGTCACAAAGTATGGTTCCTGATATGATACATTCAATCTGTACAGATTTTGGTCCCACACTCTAAATGCGTTGGTTAGACTTTATGTTTGTGTTAAAAAAGAAGGAATTTTCAGCTCATTCTACCATGCAGAAAAGTGACAATTTCATGGTAAACTGTGGAAAACGAGC
This sequence comes from Pyxicephalus adspersus, assembly GCF_032062135.1. NCBI lineage: Eukaryota > Metazoa > Chordata > Amphibia > Anura > Pyxicephalidae > Pyxicephalus > Pyxicephalus adspersus. The sequence goes on along the minus strand of NC_092865.1, from coordinate 29,638,000 downwards.
CTTTGCTGATTAGGCTGCAGGAAAACATTGACATATGGACATCCCATAGTAAAGCCAAATAGAATGTGTAAAAGATGCGCTTTTAGCAATATTCTCTAAACATCTACAGCAAACATTTTAATTATTTATGGCTGCCTTGGGGACAGGTAGGATCCACAGAAGGATGTGCGATACTGCCTGCCGAAACTTTGACAATTGTAACATATAGTTCTTTTATTCACAGTTAAAAAGTAAATAAAACCCCTTAAGGGAAAATACAGCTTTAAAAGAAAACTATGTAATTGTCACCTTTTCACTGCACATATTTTTTGTTATTAAATTCTGGGTTATTTGTGGCAGCAGTGTATGTTTTAGAGTTTGCTTCAACTAACTGTTTAATTGTAAAATCAGTTTAGATGAGAAAAATATGTTATTATTTTCTCACACCATTGCACCAACAGCTAAATATAAGCCACAGTTAGCAAATTACAGCCAACTTTTTATTATCACCGAATATATTTTATAGATATAGTTATGGACAGATAGATAAATAGATAGATAGATAGATAGATAGATAGATAGATAGATAGATTGTCACCTTTGTCTTTGTAAAACAGTAGTATAACATTGACATAGGTTATAACCCTTCCCTATCCTATACATAGCCAACACTTGTATAGTTTCTATATAGTTCACTGGAAATCCTGTTCATCATCTTATTGATGTGCAGGCTGGTGGGGGAAGTCACCTTTCACTTTCCTAAAGCTCTTGCATTATGTTTGGATTTAACAATCATAGCTCTGTTCTCTGTTGTGACCACTCTGGTGTCATTTCTACTGCAACAGTGGTATTTGCCAGCATTCTTTAGCAATTGCCATAACATATTAAGAATCCAATAGAGAAAAATATAGAGAAATTCACTTGTATCATAGCCAAGGTAGGTGTGCAGACCTGGAAGTTCTGATCACCAACCTCCTTGAGAGACATAAGTAGTTTGTATCACTGAAGCATCAAATTTTAGATTTGGGTTCAAAAAGTGTCAATCAATAACGTTATAATTAGTAAAAGAAAAAGCAAACCAGCTCCAAAACCAAGTATATCCATGTGTGAGTGCTGACTACAAGAGATGGTAAATGAAATACAGGATTCTAATTCTTATTTTATGCAATTTTTATTCAAATTTTAAGGACTTTTGAGCTATTTGAACACTATATTTTCTGTGTTTGATTGGCTCAGATTTAAGTCAGTGCAATTTGCATGGAGTTGCAAAAAAATTGAATAAACCATCTCTATAGACTACCTGGCTTGAGTTCTAAAACATTAGGTTCTAAAGTTTTAAAGACAAACATTTATTGTATAGAGCTGGTCATTTCGACGGGAAAACTGTTATTTCGGAACTTCATATTTATTTCCTGCAGTTGCTGTAGGCAAAGTAAACTGTTGAATATGGCTTATCATCATAGCTATGTCACATAATGTTTCTATGTAAAATGGCTTTGTTGATCATGATCATTTTTACCTACAACCAAAGCCACATGGTCAGTGCTGAAATGACAATCATGATGGAGATCATATTTATTTATAAAAATTTTAGGGTTAGATTAGTGTTAAGGCTAGCATTGGAGCACTAGGCTTTAGGTCATCTCTGTTCCTTGATATCTAACATCAAGTTCTTAGCTAGCTTAAGAACAGGTCCTGGATAGCTTGAAGGAGCTTCCCTAACCCTAAGGAGTCATTAAATGCCTACCAGACCTTTAAAGCTATCAAGAAAGTACTTTGATATCACCTTCCCTTTTGACTTCAATGTATTTTGTCTAATGGGTACATTTCACCAAAATGTCCTTATATGTGCTTACATTTTATCAAAGTGAAAACTGGCAATATAGTCAACCTATAGGCAATACTGATTACTTGACCCTTGTCCTGGCACAGCTGAAACATATATGTTACCCATTCACTGTTTGGTTTGCATATTGGACTCTGTTCCCTTTATAATATAAATTTAACAACAACCTCTTTTGATTGTATTGCAAACTTGAATTGTCATTTTAGTGAAACAGATATTTGCTATATTAATATTTCTGTAGTCCTAAAATATTATATTATATTAGTATAATAGTTATATAGTATAGTAAAATTATAGTATAGTAAAGAGTACATAACATTTCTACTGGTGTATAAATATAATAATATAATTTAAATATTGTCTTAATGTAGATTGCATACAGACAAATTGTAGACAAATAATATCTAAGCAGGTATGTAACCTGCTTAGATAAATTTTTCACAATAATCTAGTTCAATAAGAAAAAAAATTCAAAGGCCTTTCCTTACTTGACCACATGACCTGTTCATTGATAATGCTTTCACTTTCCCAAGAGTGCAGCAAAAATAAACATATTCTATTTGAACAAGGCCAGTGACAGCACATTTGCTTCTTTGTCGTTCAATAGACTCTAATAATGCGTATCAAGGGACAGAGCCGTTGTCTGTTGGAACAATGTCCCCAGAGTAAAACAAAATGTTCCAGTTGGTGAGATAAAACAGCATCTCCTTTGTTAATTGTAAAACAATTAAATTTTAGAACAGACAACATACCTCTTAATGTTGTACCTATAATGAGCTAATATTTTTTCTATAACTTATTCATTTATTGAATTATGCACTTGCGTTCTCTCAAAAATCTCATGGGGGGACAAGACAAAAGAACAAAAAGAGAAAATAACTTTGCATTAGCAAACTAAACAAATAAATACCAGATTAATTTATTGTATTTTGCTGGAAATGTCTATCTGTATAGTAGTAAAAAAAATTTAAGTGGGTTAATATGTGGAAAGTGGAAATTACCTTTTAAAGTCATTGGACCAATAATTGAAAAAGTGGGGGAACAAAGCTTGCTACCTAAACCAGCCCAATGCAAAATCATTGAATTTGAATTCTTAAGTTTTTAAGCATGGAGTTGAATAAGAAGGCAAGCTCTTGTTCTTGGTCAGTACGCTTTAAAATTTAGTCACCCAAAATGATCTATGGTGATCATTTTGGGAGATGGTTTAGAAATGATTTTCATATAGACATGTTCTGCTTCATTAAAAGGGGAGATTAAGTGTGATGCACCATGGTACAAATACATCTTCTATGATTTCTAGTTATTCAACATAAGCAATGTCTTCAACTACATCAGGGGAAGGGGGGTAGGGGGCACCTGTACTCACTAGATGTTGGCCCAGGATGATCACGAACTTGAGGAGTGATAATTCATTTTGCTTAGTAAACAACCCTGACTTAAAACCCCAGAATGTTTCATAAATCAGCATACTTTTTATTTTTTTATGCAAAGTACATACAATTAGTAGGTTATATAAACCACAAATTTAGCGTCATTTTACCAAAAAGTGATATTTAAGGAGTATGTGGTAGCCAGCTTAACTCTTGAAATTATTTTTGTATTCATTGGGATTAAAATGGTTCCCCCAATATGAACTTATCAATATAATACATTGCCACTTCCCTGACATAGAAAGACAAAGGTGTGTCTAGCCACTTTGCAGTCAATTTCCATTAGAGTGAAATCAATGTTATGTATTTGTGGGGGACCAGAAATCAAACATTCACAGAACATCTTACTGGAGACCATGAGGGACACAAACAGGAAAGGGGTCAACCCACAAGGGTCCAGTGAAAACACAACTCAATTGTCTGGGCATGGTTGGCCTTTAAGCCTAAAATGTGTTTTATATTCTGAGCTATCTGATAGTTTTAGCATAGATAGATTTTACCTGTTCTCTACAAGTATAATTTAACATAAATTAAAAATCCAAATATATATATATTAGGTTTTGGATTAAATACAAAAAAGCTAAAATACTGTGTAATTCGTTTGTGCTTTTTACCTTTGTAAGATTTTCACCCATTTCCTAGAGATATGATGGTAAGTGACATGAAATCTCTCTATTATCAAAGTAAATCTTCTCTTAGATAGCTGTCATCAGAACAGGTGCCAGAAAAGGTTCCATCTTCTCCTGGTATGGTGACAACTGTGAAACTGGCCATCCAGTATACAAACTCATAGTACAATTTCTATTCATTCAACTTTAGATTTACAAAAACTAATATGAAGACAAATTTAAACAACCCACTAAAATTGTATGAAATTTAGCCAATCATTGCACTACATAGTTGATAGAAAACCTAAAGGGTTAGGACGATTAAGTTGGTAAGTAAAAAGTCAGGGTATTATTTGCAATTCCCACTTTCTATCCTATTGTAACTATTCAAGAGACAGTGGGAATCTCCCGTGGAGACAGAAATTTAAGCCCACCTATCACAGCATTTTTAACATTATATTAAAAAATGGTAGCTAATCTTTTATATAATCTAAAAAAGATGTTTTTGTTTTTTTAGGGCGGGAGGGCTCCTCCTCTTCTGTGTTTACTGCCGTGGCAGGAAAGACTGAGGGGGAGATCCACAGCCTCCTCGGATACATATGTCTCAAAAGTCCCATATCCCAGGAGGCTGCAGGCTGCTTCTTTGTCCCCTGATATTGGGCATGCATTATAAGGTGCTTTCCTAGAACGTAAAAAGAATGGTCCTACTCGTGCATGCACATTGAGATTTTTTCACCCGATCTTGCACCTGCAAAGTGTGAGATCAGGTGACATGAGCAGAAACCAGAAAAAGAAGAAAGGGATTGAGGGCTTTTCAAAAGTAAAGGTAGGTGTAATTTTTATTTTCCTTTTATGAAGTTTACTCTTTAAAGCCTAACAGGAGGTTAATTTGACAATCGTACAATCGTACATGAAGGATATTTCTTTTAAAAAAAAAATTATTTTTTAACCTATTCCTTATAATTTTTACCGCTTATACGCGAAGCTATAAATATATTTTTTTTAACTTTTGTTATATTTTTACTCAATATATTGGAAAATGTTACAGTCTTAGAGTAACTAAACCACTCAAATTGTTTTGTGTGAACTCCAAACAGATCTGAAACATCTACTGAAGAGCTGATACATTACAAAGCCTTTCATAATAGCCAGACAATAAGCAGTATGAGAGCACAGCAGTTACATGCTGTCTTGACATATAACCATGAAAAATGTGCAAGACCCACTACTGTTCTGTATAACAGAAGTTCAATTCCTGGCATGACCACTGAGGTCACAGATCAAACCAATACTGTCTGACAACAATCCTCTGTATTATGAGCAGTAATATAGTCAGAGCTCACAGTGTCCCAAGAAATACAGTCTTGACCAAGGCTTTAATTTCTGGCACTAAAAGCTGAAAAAGACTACAGAGAACAAGTCAAACCTCTATTCAGTTAAGTTCCTACCAGGAAAAATGTAATTAAATGACACTGTGTTCACAAGTTAGTTCATGGAAGAATTAAGTAGAATTAAAAATGTCCGTCACTATAGAAAAACAAGGAAGAGGCAGAAAAACTATGGAAAAATACTTTTATAATTTAACAAAACATAGTTACATAGTACGTTAGGTTAGGTTGAAAAAAGACATAAGTTAATCAAGTTCAACTACTAGGGAAATAAACATATCCCAGATATAAAACCCTATAAGACATAGTTGGTCCAGAGGAAAGCAAAAAAAACCCTGGTACAACTTGCTTCAACGTGGGAAAAAAATCCTTCCTGATCCATGATGCAATCCGATGTTCCCTGGATCAACAGTCACTGTTATTTTTACTTTAAAGCCTTAATACCCAGTTATATCATTAATAAAAAATACACTCATGGAATACATTCATGGAATACATTCCTAAGCTACATGGATGTAATATTGTGAAGATAAAATAATATTTGGGCATCAATACCCAAGATTTTACACATACCAGCAAAGCTTTTCTGTCTACAGGTAGTCTTCGGGTTACATATGAGATAGGGACTATAGGTTTGTTCTTTATTCTTTATTCATTAGGCAGCGTGGTGTCAGTTACTGTATAAAATCATCACTGTGAGTTTATCATAAACAAAGCAAAAAAAATCTTTATGAAGCCCAGCCATTCATTAACTTCTGGAGCAAGCTGTGCTTTGATATTCAAAAAGAAACAACTGCAAAGTCTGTCCTGGTCATTAAAGAGTTACAAGATCACCCATAATCTCAGCTGTGTTTAGAAAATAATTTCTTCTGCAAGTCATGCAAACCGCCCCCTTCAAGCCTCCATTCTGCACACAGCGAGCAGGGAAGTCCTGTTCATATCTAGGAGGTGTCCGTATGTCATATGTCCTTAACAGATAGAGAATGTTTGGTGTTCCAAAAACACCAGAATGCTCATTTCATAATAAAGGTGAGAAAATATAGCAAAGCGAGTTGTTTCTTGTTTATTAAAATGTTCGAAGAATCACACACAGCACAGGTTCAAAACACCTGCATATACCGTATCCTGTCTGTGGGTGTCTGTGAGCATATACAAAGTGTATTTACAAAGCTTTTATTTTACAAGGATGTTGGGTGTTCACATACTAACCTTTCATTGTAATCTTAACATTTGCTTTAACACCAACTGTGACACTACTTCTCCAGGTAACAATATACTAATACGAGATGAGAGTAGTAAAAATACCAAGGGAACTCCTACTTTATACTGTTTAGTGGTTGCCAAGCCTGTGTAGTGTATCAAAAGGAAAAGGAGAACGAAAAAGATGGATTTTTGTGGCAACAATTAAGTGGTTTATTTGTATTATTCAGGTATAGCAATCTAAGCTAGACACAGCCAAACTATGCTGACAATTAGCATACAAAGGTGGTGTAAAACATACTAACAGTAATGTTAGTGATCACATTGGATCATATCATAAATCATAAAAATGTCTATTTTTATCCGATGCGTTTCACCTTTTGGCTTCTTCAGGGGACTCTTAGAGACTTGGGCTAGTTGACAAAATTGTAACGCGTTTTGCTGATATATTTTTTCAATAGACTTTTAACACTATTACTCCCTTGCAACCTCAGCAGTTACTTTTATCATCTATAGCACTAAAACCTATCTAGACATTAACCCTTTTTTAACTGAAACACTAAATTTAACCCTAGCCCTCTCTTTTACTCTTAGACTAACACTAACCCCCCACTTGTTTGATTACTCATCATGAGCCAGGATCCCCTATGCTAAAAACCCTCCGGCCTTAGAGGATTTTAGTACCCAAATCTATTGTTTCAATAATATAGAAATCATGAGTATAAATGAACAGAATCACAAGTACACCAGAGATACCCCCACTGTCTTCACAAAGGTGTAAAGATAAAGCAAAACTTACCATCAGAATTCATTTTGGAAAAGCCACTGTAGTGACAGGAGCTTTACACTGATGTGATTTTTTTTTTAATTTGGATTTTAACACGCTTTATGCCACATGCATGGCCTTGAGCTAAAAAGCTAAAAGCACAATGCAGCTGAGCGTACATCTTTGTTTCTTCGAGATGCCAATAAAAAGGTGAACGGACACAAAGAAAGTTCTCAATGTGCCTGCTGATTCATTTTGGTTAGTAAATAGTCCATACTGATATTCATGTTTTTCCTAGAGCTTCGTAGAGAGATGGTGTGACTGCGTCTAATAGTGTAAATTAGGAAAAAATGATTTGATAATTGATGTTTTCAAGAAAGAGTTGTGACTGAAATATTGTTATTATTTATCACAAAGTAATATTATTCCATGTATTATACATTTGCTACAACTAAAATAGAAACAACAAACCTAAACCCTAAAGCGGGAAAGACATATGAGAAAGGCTATTTAGCACATCTTCACTGAAACAAGGAATGGGACAGGTTTATGCGCTCATCCTTCCTTGTCCTGTGTGACCCCTGGATTTGCCCCATTCCAGGTGGTTTTGATATGATCAAAGTGAATACATTCCCCCAAGTTGTAGTCCATTTAAGAAGCAGATAAACAAAATGTGCAAAACGCGTAGGGAGGGATAACTTTCCTTAGAAGTTCAATTGTCTAACTTTCGTAAAGGGTGTATAATATCCAGTGATATTAAAAATGTGATTGAAAGGATCTTGGTTATCAACAACAAGTAGAAAATAGTTGTCATCCTGTATATGGTCTGGCTGCTACAGAAGCATTCAAGACCAATTGATATATATTATATATATAAGTATATTTTTACTAGTAATGTCCCTTTGTTTCATTGATCCTAACCATACAAAACAAATTATGCTATACAAATTAATTGTGCTAAACAGTCTCCTATTCAGTCATACTACCAAAACCCCATATAGGTTAAGTCAATGTAAATAAGAAAATCTGTTCATCATAGTGACCCTATTTCTAAAAAGGGTTATTTAATGCTATGTCCCAGAGATTTGAATGTTACAATCACATGGCCAAAATAATGATCTTTGTACTTCTGCTAATGCTTCATAAATTTAACAAATTGTTTTTTGTGTAATATAGGATGCTGGGTCAAAAGGGGGGAAGAATACAAAATAAATCTGTTGTCATCCCAATTCATAACCCAAGGTGTTCAGTCTGCAGTTTATTTTATTCACTTAAAATATTGTAAATGAAATTACAAAAATCCAACCTGGTGTAGGAAGATACAGTATTGTCATATTACTAGTAAGTTAGTATCCGGTAGAATGCCACATCATAAACCCCAACAAAACCCAAAAATGTGCTAGTTCCTTTTTTCTGCGTTGTGACCATATGGGCAAATTTTGCCTGTTGATATACTTGAATGATGTTGACAAAAGTGCATTTTAAACATTTTTTTTTACTTATTAATAGGTACAATCACATTTTTTTCAAATGTATTCTGTTTGTTTTTCCTTTACTAAAATAACAAGTTGTCTTAAAGTCCACCTTAAATTATACAACCTATACCAATTTCGAATCAATCTCAAGGGCTCTATTTTTAAAACAGGGAATCAGATAGTCTCTCAAATATTCCCTTGTGTGAATCCTCCAGGTCCATGTGTTTCAACGGCAGTAGTTGATTCTCACCAGGGTATATTTGAGATATCATGTCAGATTCCCTGTTTTTTAAATAAAGCCCAATATATTATTCTAATATAATATATTAACTCAGCTAGGCAGATGGTGTATTGGTAGTTTGGTAATTGGTAATCTACCAATATAAAGAAATAACAAACTCATTTTTATACAAAGATTTGTTTCACCAAGTTTAGGTAACACACGTGGTCTTATCAAGAGTAATTTTAATATTTTTTTATTGGTTAAAGAATGATTAAAGGAAACATGTACTTAAATATTATATAGACTATGCTAAACTAAGAATTTCTATTTTATGTACTGTCATCCTGAATAATGATGGACCCACTCCAAAAAGCTCAGTTTCCTGGTGAGTTTCTGAACCTTGAAAATAAGTTAATGAGCTTGACATTTACCATTTAATATTTTCACGGCCAAATAGCGATACTACTATTAAACAAATGGCATCGGATGCTGGTCCCTGTGATGGGGAACATGAACAGATGCAAAAAAACAGAATTCAGGCAAACAAATTGACTGGGTATTAAGGCTTTAAAGTAAAAATAACAGTGACTGTTGATCCAGGGAACATCCGATTGCCTCATGGAATCAGGAAGGAATTTTTTTCCCCTGTTGAAGCAAATTATACCAGGGGTTTTATTTTGCCTTCCTCTGGACCAACTATGTCCTATAGGGTTTTATATCTGGGATATGTTAATTTACCTAGTGGTTGAACTTGATGGATTTATGTCTTCTTTCAACCTAACCTACTATATAACTATGTAAATAACTGGATAATCCAGGTTCAGCATACATTGTGATTAACTGGAAAGACACAAAGCATCATGGTAAAAGTTTGCTTTTGGAGAATCTATAGAATATAGGAAAGCTTGTTGTGATTCAATCCTCATATTTAGAAATGCTGCGTTTGAACGTAATAGCCTTTTTTTTAGGTATTTGAGTTTTTAGAGTATACCTAAGAAAATGGGCTAATAAATACAATGTATTTTGGATAAGGTTCCATAGGATAATTTGTGATTATTTGTATACATGAGGGTACCCAAATTACCTAGGCAGGCTCTGCTTTCTGATTAGCAGTGAAACACACAAGAGTGTGCTATACTACTCCATTTCACAAGGTTAATAGGTAGACATCTTAAAAACAATGCATTTTCCTTTATGAGATGCCTTGGTTATTTATTAATGGTTGACTTATCTACTCCCTAGTGGTTTATACATTTCTATATTTAAATTGATAACACAATAAGAAACAGCATATGTATATATATATATATATATATATATATATAAATGATAATCACAATCACATTAAGGACAAATATTGCATTATTACCTGAGGATATGTGCTAAGAAGGAACTGTACTTTTGTTTTTAGCTCTATGTATTTTATTTTGGATGACCATCCTCAGATTCACCCTACAATGAGAAGACCTCCATAGACATGATGGAACATGCAGCTTTTTACACTACTACTTTTCACACCCTTAGACTTACCATTTCTTCTTCCAATAACTGCCAGCATCTGTTTATACACCTTCCTTGGGTGATTGATTTATTTTTGGATTTTTTTAATGTTTATTGTATTTAAATTCTATCCTATATTGGTATAACTTGTATTTATTTGTATTTTAGTGTGATGGCCTTTCACTAGTTATAAAGGTATATTTTAACATAGGATAAAAATAACTATTCCAGAAAAAGATAATTTTGTATTGCGCTTATTAGCAGTTTAGGTGTTAGGTGTAAGAGTAAAGAGCATTTCCAGGCAACAACTGAAACCAATTACTAATCTCCTGATGCTACTTAACTAACACTGAAACTTGACTCAAATACCTAGGTATACTTGGCTCATACACACAGGTCAATCTTTTGTAAATTCTCTGTAATCTACTGCAGCCAGGTTTTACAGAGCACCTCACAGCGTCATTGGAACCCATACCTGTATTTGTACTCTATTCTGCATGTGCTCATTGACTTCCATTATCTCTGTTTTCAGCATCACCTTTCAACAGCTAGGTTTATATATGATTGCTGATTTTGAAAAATGGATCGGTACTGATGATTTTACATACATCATGCCTATTATATATGAGAGACTGCAGGGAGCTTGCAATAAGGATGTTTGGGAGCTGCTTTTCTGCATTACAAGCAGAAATTCTGGTTTCTAAAAACTGAGGTGGTTAGCACAGTGACTACTATATATAATTAAAGCTAAATAACATTTAATGGACTCAGATAGATATGCCTGCATGTGTTATATATTTCCCCGGTTTTCCCGGGCAGCCTGCATTTGCAAGTACCACCCCAATATAATGCAGAATCTTCACAGTTTAGGGCAATGAAATCCAAGGAAAAGTAAGGCAGAGGAGGAAAGGGCTACAAGATGCTGAATGCCCTCCAACCAAGAAATCAGGCTGGCTCTATCCGACCCAATGCAGCTTCTAATGCAGCATGAGAGGGTCACAGTATGCAGTAAAAACAGACTAAACTATTTCAGTATAGGAAAGAACCTGTGCAACTATGCAAAACTAAAGGTAATTACACTCCTACCTTCTTTTTTATTCATATTAAATCAAAGTTTGATTCTTCTGCAAGCCAGTTACTCTTCACTTGGATTCAGTTTCCAGGGTTACAGGTGACATAGTGCACAGTATGGCATGTTAAACTGCTGATGATCATTACTGTGGTGTGCCAAAAAAATTTGCACCTGGTATTCAAGGTGTGATATCACAAAGTCATTTCTAATTGATCCTGAATATCAAAGTCAGCTCCCATTGCAGAGACAGAATGTGTTACAAGCACGTAAAGATTAATTATATCTCCAGGATCAAATCTCGCTTTTTCCTATGTTTGAAAATGAGGAATATTGGGAAAAGAGTCTTTGAATTGACTGCAGAACATTATGTGGATAAGTGGACTAACATTACAAGCGGAGCAGTAATGATGCAAATTACCTGCGATGATTAATTCAGATTCTTTAATCCTTAATTAATGTTTGCATGCTCATAAAGGAAAATACGCTCTATTTATCATTGTTTCTTTAAACTTTGTTATTATATATACCGAGCTCATTTGCAATATTAAGATTTAGAAATCTGCATTTTCTTCACAATACGTTTTAAATAGTTTATGTATAACCTAAACATTTACACAAAGTGGTCTAAAGTCAGCAACAGACATTACTGTACTGTTGGACATTAGGTAAATATTTAATTCCAGGAATATCATTTCCTCCGGCATTTAGCTACTTATAATGCGCATGGCTATAATATTAATGTTTTCTCTATCCCTCTGAAGATAAAACTTTCCTCTGCGGTGGCATTACCAACAATATAGGATTATGCAGATTCAAACCAACAGCATCTAAGGGCTGTTTGAAATGTTTTTTGGTGATACATTTATAGGTTTCTGTTACAGATATCTTTGGGACAATTCACATCTGAATTTATTCTCTTGTGCAGAAGGGTTACGGTACCTGCCAGATATTGTAAAGAAGTCTTCCTCACTCTTCCTCAATCCGAACCTGAAAAGGGCAATTTGGTTGGAGTTGGGCTTTAACTGATTTTGTCAAAAGGGGCCAGAAAGGGCCAGAGCCAACCCCTCTAGTTATTCTTTCCTCTTCACTATAAGGATGTGATAGGCGATCAGGAGACAACACGTGTCATTAGCTTAAGGTCAAGCTGTTGGTAGAATAGATTTCAGATGACCTCTCATCTTTAAATTGCAGGGTCAAGAGCCATCCTAGGCAAATATAAAAATCATTCAAATATTTGTGCATATGTATGATCATTTTAGTGTGAATATTTATATTTATGAATTAGCCCAGTCATTTGTTTTTCTGTGAGTTGAGTCTACATTTTTCTTTTACTGAGAATAAGGAACCTGAAAATTCATACAATTTTTAAACACCCCCTTTCAGTACACTGATTCTAATTTACAAAAAAAAAAAGGTCTATATGTGGATTGAGAAGCATTAGCATTAGTTTAATATCCACTGCTTGGACATTGTACATTAAGTATCACATTGAATGTAGCTTGCTTCTTGTATAGAAAACTAAGAATAATCAGTTGTAGCGTAACTGATTTACTTGCCTTAAGCTACGTACACACGTCAGATTTTTATCGCCCGATAATCGGCATCGGCCAATTATCGGGCGAAAATCTGCCGTGTGTACAGTCGGTGTCGTCCATCGTCCGGACGACCGACCTGCCGGATCCACGGACGATGGACGACAGCCGATCCTAATGAAAGGGAAGGGGAGAGCGCACAGCAGGGTGCCGCTCCGTCGCTCTCCCCCTCCCCTCTCCATAGAGCATGAACGGTGCTGTATGTACAGCACCGTTCATGCATCGTGCACTCCCTTGTCGTTGGAAAGGATCGTGAAAGATCCTTTCCAACGACAAAAATTGCAAGTGTGTACGCAGCTTTACATAAAAATTTGTACTCATTGGACCTGATTTATTAAAGATTGGAAAGGATAGACTATTATGGGAAGAACCTGGGTAATCCAAATCTATGGAATGAATGTGGTCCAGGATTTTACGCATTTGCCAACTAAGAGTAAAATACGTTTTGAAAATCCATTCCTGGATTGCTGGTTCACTCAGGCTCTCCAATGATAATCTATTTTCTCCAGTCTTAGGGAGCTTTAAAAAATAAGGCACAGTGGTCAGTGATTCAAAAATCTTTATTGTATATTGGTATCCCAACACTTTACTCTGGTGCTCAACCTGCAGCCTGATGACCACATGTTGCCCTTTGATACCTTTTGTGTGGCAATTGGACCCCAGCAGCCAAAGTTTTTATACTTTCATATTGGATTGCTGAAGACAAAAGATCTGAATCTTTTCAAAGTGAATAATCCTTTGCAAGGTGAAAATTCACTATGTAAAGTGAACAACCTAAATTCCTTTACTAAACTAATGACTATTCATGGTCCTTTGGTAATGGTAGGGGCCTCAGCATGTTGACAACAACTGAATTAGATTATTGTAGATCTATTGATAGAAACATAATATGACTACCAATTGGAATGCCATTTGCAAGGGTCAAACAATAATCTTTTCATGTATGAGCCAAATTGGTTGCATCTTTCTCATTGTTAAGTTTCTCATCTCTGTTCTGCTTTCTACTACTTGTTTATCCATCTTTGCCCCATAATATTCAGGAAAACATAAAATTGGTTAGAATCGTTATATAGTGAACACCTAGTATTGCCTATTTACCAATAATTTTTACTTCATCTCAGATATTCTATCTTAGAATATTAATTACTGCAGTTTATTTTTGAGTAGTAGACTTTTATGTAAATATTTTTGATTACAAGAAAGCATCTAGATATTTTAATGCAATTCATCAGAGTAAACTCATAAATTTTATAACACAACACATCAGAACAAATGTCTACAGCTGCTGAAGTATTTGCACAAGTTTGAAGGGTTGTAATACACTAGGTGTCCAAATTGTCTTCATTCAGAGAATGAATGTTAACAGGGCCTGATTAGCTCCATTTACCACTAATTAATTACCTTTACCTAATTAGACACCCTGTTTCCAACAGACATGGAGTCAAGTAGACTAGATTATTAGTGTAGTCATTGTCTTTACAAAATCCTGAAATTAATGAAATGTGCAAAAGAATCTGCAGTTTTAATTGCGCAGGTGTTGCCTTATGGCAAAGCTTTATCATCTGATTACACCAAGGGATTATTAGTGAGTTTTTATATAGAGGATGAGCCTGTGAAATGTACCTTAGCAACAGCTCATTAGTTTAGGGTTGTTACTGTATTATTTATTACATTCTGCTTTCATCATTATCTAGATTGATTCATGGCCGTATATATTTACATCTTTTCTTTGCAGAAGGAAGAAAAAAACCTTTACTATCTGAGGTCTATCTGCAGCACAATAGTATAATTATTATGTTACTTTGTATTATTATTTCTCTAACATGGCTTGTTAAAAACTCTTACCTGAAAGAGACTCTTTTTGTGCTTTGTGTTATCAAATGCCTGTGTTAAATTAGGACATTATTTAATACCTACATTTTTATTTGGACACATGCTGATATGGTAGTAATATTTGTATATTTTCTGCTAAGAGAATAATTCAAAGAAACCAGCCTGTAGGTTTTTTCTCTGCCGAACAAATAAGGTGCATGATCAGTTATACCTCTTTTCTTACCTAGGCCCAGTACACATGGGAAGATTTTTATTTCTGATGTGATTTCTGATCCAATAAAATAATTGGTGAGTCTGAAATAAATTCAACAGTTGATTGCACAAGAAAAACATTTTGGGGTTTTTCAATCTTCGACCCTGTAGTAACTATTAATGAAATGTACAAAGGATGTGTACGTGTAAAAATAATTATTGTAATTACGTCAGGGGTTCCCATCAGTTCTGTATGATTGGAAGGGCAGAAAGTTGTATGATTGGAAAATCAAGTGGATTGGTTTTAATTGTCAGTGGATATGCCTGCTTAAGTATAAAAACACTCAATTGTGCATTAAATTTTTAGATTGGATGTTTTAGGACAAACTCAAATTAAAAAGTAAACTAAATAATGGAGGGCATTTTAAGAAGTCACAAGTAAAGGTCTTCAGAGAAAATGAGTGGATTCCTACCTGCATTTTTCCCTTTGTAAGCTTGGATCAAAACCAATCCAAGTTCTGATCGGGTATTACTATAACTGTCATTGACAGCTGTCATTGTCCAGTACCTGGATTCACTGAACAATCACAGAAGTTTAGCTGGACAGAGCTCCTGTACTTGTGTTCAGCCAATCCAGCAAGAGGTCTGGTTTTGCCATAGGAAAAGGGGTTAAATACTTTTTGCTTCTTTCCTTTTCTGGCAAAGCGGATTCCAAAGGATTTTTTTTTGTAAAGCAGGAGGCATCACATGCTTGCTGCTCTGTTTCCTTTCCATAAAGGTGCCAAGCCTATCAAATTAGGGCAGTGGTTGCCAACCTTTCGGACCCATGGACCACTAAATTTACCAGCTCCAGACAGTGCATGCACAGAGAGAAGGGTGTCACTCCCCCAGAATGATGTCAATATACCAGAACCCACCCACTCCCTTATCGCAGGCCTGAGTCTGTGATGGGAGAGTGGGTGGGTTGTGTCCAGAGACACAACCCACCCACTTTCCTGAGCCTGCGATCTGCACGGGGGACATGGTCCACAGCTCTGGCCAGTGCATCCCCCAGTGGGGACCTTCTCCTGACCCCGCTCAGGGGTGCACTGGCCAGAGCCACGTACCAACCAAATTTTCTCGCGGACCACTGGTTGGCGACCACTGAATTAGGGTAGACACCACCACCCCACCCCCACACAGGTTTTCCTAAAAAACAAAACCCTACATCTTTTACTAATAACCAATTGCAGACAAATAAATGCAAACATTCATGCTTAAAGTGACACGAAAACCTAAACAGGTTATGCCTTGTCCGCAATAAAATAAACCTACTTTTTTCCGGTGGCAGCATACTCACTTGGTGCTCTTTAGTTGAGGATCTTCAGTTATCTTGATTGAACTAGCCAGAGTGACTTAACTCCAGTGCATGCACTTGTATGTTCAGTGTGCTACTCATCTACTAGCAGACTTGTTTGCAACCAGAAAGTATATAAATACCTGTGGGGTTCCTGAAAGAGAAATGTTTTTCCAACCTATAGATAGAAAAGAACAAATGTACAAAGTATTTCTTACTTTTTGTGTTGTACTTAGTATTTTAACTTGTTCAATTCAAAAACTGAAAAAAAAATATATAGAACTTTGCACTTTGCAAAACAAAGATAAACAAGTGGAAGAAGAACTTGAACCTTGGTATGTTTTGTAGACCAAAAATAGAAAAAATAGAAATACTTTCAAAAAAGTTACCTAAAAACCACTTTCTGCCACTTCTTAGCAGTATGAGACAGAGAACCATTTTCTTCCTTTGTGCTATGAACATGAGCCATGTTTAAATGAAACAAACTTAGTGCTTTGCTAAATCATTTTAACTTAATTTTCTCTCAAGAGCCTC
Organism: Pyxicephalus adspersus; assembly: GCF_032062135.1. Taxonomy (NCBI): domain Eukaryota; kingdom Metazoa; phylum Chordata; class Amphibia; order Anura; family Pyxicephalidae; genus Pyxicephalus; species Pyxicephalus adspersus. The sequence goes on along the minus strand of NC_092865.1, from coordinate 29,621,026 downwards.
CTATTTAGCATTTATATTTATTTTAATTGTCACCGCTCTGTAAATAGTTTTAGTTTATAATATGCCTAGACCAGAAGCAAATATTAATCTACCATAAAGTTGGCTCATATTTAATATAGATGTTCTACTGTTTATAAAACATAGTTTCCTTGTACAAGCAAAGTATGCAAATTTGCTTTTTCAACAGGAAAAAACAAACTATTTTATAATATATATATATATATATATATATATATATATATATGCAGTATGTATGACATTTTACATATAATTTATACAGCACATAGAATCTTTTACACAAAGCATTTTCCCCAGAAACAAATGTAATTTTATCAAACAATTATATTTTATTACAACTGTCATGAAGGCATCAATGCACCTGCTCTATAAACAGTTTGCTCAAGCACTAGTTAGTTTATTAGAATGTTTCTAGCTTCTGGGAAAGAAGTCTGGACACTTAAAGGTAACCCAATTGAAAGTATCCCCAAATTCCATGCAGATAGCACCCTGATTAGAATTTAGGTCTCTATAGCGACTCCACATCTTTGTCACTCAAGAAAGTCATTTGTGATCATGTAAAAATATACCATTAGTACAAGTGTCCCACAACATTGTTTAGTGATGAACTTTTCCAGATCACTATGTAACTGACTGTTAATCAGGGCTATTGCAGTACCTGCAGTGTAATGTGGTCTTTCCCATCTTTTTACTCCTTGGAATAGCAAGTTGGTAAATGGGCTAGGTATATTCGCCTGCCATTCATAAATTCTAATGAGAAATGTGGCTTTTAAAAGATATTGTGAAATCTTTCTATAGCATAAAAGAGGTCTGTGTTCAGGTCTTTAAAAAAACAAAATATCAAAAAGTAGAATGTCTACCTCTCCAGTTGACCATGTCTTTCACCTCCACTCCAAACCAATATTGCAGCCCCAGTCGTTCTCTTCAGCATTTGCAAAAGTGTTGGATGCCTGTTTCCTCCACCATTGCCCTTTTATTCCTTCCTCCAACAATTATGTTATTGCATTACTGCAGTAATGTAGATAATGTAACTACAGCTTAGGGCACTGACACTCCCAGAAGTGTTGAAAGTCAAAAACCATTTAAATAGGTGGAAAAGGTAGGAGACACAATCTGATGGAAAGATGATTATACTACCTTTCTTATTGTAGGGAATAGACAATAAACCCAAAATGTTTCTTTACCAATAGTAATAGGTTACATGTGCAATATATTTGCTTTTATTTTTTTTTAGTATATGAACATAATACTTCTATGTGCATGGGAGGGGTAATAATAATTTTAGTTTAGACCCACGATTAATAATTTTGGATTTACAGTCTATAATACCACATTGCTTGTTTTGAGTGTTATAATATCTTACAAATATGTTTTTCTTTTAAGATGCATACATCAGTGGAATTTCACAGTGATCATGTCCAGGGGTCATATCATATTGAACACAGTGGTACCCTACAACTGACAAGAGTGCCCTGCCAGTGATGGTTATAAATACAGCTGCCTCACAGCGAGGTGTCCTTGGAAATTATTTTCAAATTTTGGCAATTATTTATTACTGTAGACAAAAATGATCATCATTTTAAAAACTCTACATATGTTGAAATATGATTAAAGTGAAAAGCAAGAATAAATCTCTGTACATTTCAATAAATGTCCAACGTCTCGTTGACAATATGGTGCAGGATTGATTTTATACTCCATGATAGCTTAGCACAGAAATATTACTATAATGCAAACCATCAATACCTTATGGTATCCTATGGCCCTCTTATGAACAAAACAAATAAAAGTGTTTTTAAAAATATTTATTTAATTTTTGGAAAAAATCAACAACAAAATGGTGCCCAGACTTAGATATGAGCCTGAGATGTTTTGGGATGCATATGTTTTCTAACAGCGTAAAACTTGTACGCAATGATAAAAAAATGTATTGGGCTAGTTAGGGGGTATGTATGTTTTTGAGTGCAGGAGGAAAGGAATAATGCCACCCATACCCCCTTCTCCAATGGTCAATGACCTGTTAATTTAAGAGAAGCCCCAGAATAATGGTAACTCCTCCGGACCTATGGTTATTCCACACTTGGACTGACAAGCATCTACTAATAACACCACTTCGCCCAACTAACAGCCACTAGGAGCACCAATTATATCCACCAACCTGCATTGAATTATGGATATGCTAACCACTGTAACCTAGCAGCATTCAATTAAAGAGCAGTAATATAGACGGCATGACAAAACTCTGGATAATAAATGGCACTATGGAATATAGCCATGGATGAAATGAGAGACCTAAGAAGATTAAAGCAAGGACATAACTGTACCTTTGTCGACTGATCACGAGAAAAAGAGTTTTGTAGTTTACATTACATAGGTTGCAATTTAAAAAAAAATCTATAAAAGGCATTTTAAACAAAACCTGTACTAAGATTAACATCAGAAAAAATTTGCCTTTTTCTATGTCTAATGTAATTCTTTTCCCTTTCTCAATTCCATACTCCTTACTCTATGTCAAAGTAGTTTTTTTAGTTTCAGTTGCATCTGGGACAATCTGCTATATGTGAGGCAAGATATCCTTGGCTTTCTCAAGTGGACCATACAGCATTGGGTTTGCATAAAGGCAACTGGCTTCACTTTTACTGCCTGTGTAGTTTGGCAAATTATGGAACTCTGCAAGTAATGCAAGAGTAGACAGTAAATATATATTCATAAGCAGAGGGCATTTTAGATAAAAAGTATATTATTTTACATCAGTTTTAAAATTAAAATTTTAGAAGATAAAAGCCACTACTACCAACCGTATGACTGCTGTAATAGAAATAGCATGGCATGTTGGTGTACAATTCTGGTTGCAGGGCAATGTATAGGTGGTTTATAATGCAAGGAAGCATGATGACACAGAACATTCAGGCAAAAAACAGACAAAAGTGTAATAAAAAGTAGCTAGACAGCAGCTTATATTAGTTACTGATATTGACTAGTAAACAGATGAGAGAAACTACCACCACATACTTGGGAATAATGGACAGAATAACTAATAACTTTAATGCTACTATTACAGGGCCACCATCACAGATACGTAAAATTTTCATGTGACCTTGGAGGGTGGCATGGTGAAATTGTTTTTTTATTTGAATTAGAGATTGTTTGCCAAAACAACCTGTAAGCAAATATTAGATACTAATTTTGTTAAATATTTGACCAGACATAAGTAACACCTTTTGCCACTTCTATGAACATGTGTTGTGCACCCCTATTACACAGTTCTGTACATGGAACAAAAATTTGTAAATATTATAATAACACTATAAAAAACTAACTTGGTTGGTGTTAAGATCTTTGGGCTCTTCATGTTCTGCCCTGGGATAAGGTCTTCATGAAATGTTCTCTTTAGAAAGAAAATGGGCAAAAAGTTGACTTCCATCATGAAACATTTTTATAGTTGAGAGTTCTGCTGAAGAAGTCTGAGTGTTGAGCGGTAACTGCTCTGTGACAGTGTGGTAAGCTTTTTTGACTTATAGAAGAAGGGTACTTACCTAGAGTGAAACTTCTACTGATAAGTGACTGGTGGAGGTTGAGATTTATATTTATAGTTTAAAAACCATACATATCCTGCACACTAATATTTCTTTCCCCTTATATACATCTACTAAAAAAAATCTAAAAAGTGATTGGTGTGCAATGTATATCTTAACACCACAGACTAAGGGCCAAAACCTTAGAGATGGATTTGTCCAGGAGCTGCTACTGGGGCATTCGGAAAATGCAATTCTGCTCTCCCAGTTGGGTAGGAGGAGTGCTAAACACTCAATATGTAAAATGCTCTAAGACAGGTTAGGGTCAATATTAACAAGAACATGTTCCTTGTAAAAGAGGCAGATAGCTTTCTAAGATTGGGTAGTGTATATTATAATACCCATAATAAACTGATTAAATGTTTGCAAGCTCTGACAATCTCTCCTATTGCTTTTTTAAAGTGGTCCAATATAAAAAAAATCAACATTTAGACAATGCCGCTGTTTCAGGTCATGTGTCAAATTAAGGGATAAACCCTGTGGTGTTAACAGACGGAAGCAAGGGGTTCGAGAATGAACATTATAAAAAGCAGTGGTGAGTATTAGTAATTGACAAGATTATAGACTGCTATACGATTGGTCAAGATCAATAAGAGACTGTCATGCTTTATTTTGTGGACCCATGAGAGTGTAAATCAATAACAAAAATGAATACATTCAAATAGCTAATCAGTTGCATCTACATTGTATGTTGGACCAGACCCACCAGGGAATAAACAATCTAGGGTTATTTAAAAACCAAAGGCATTGATTTCATAACTAGATCCATATTAATAGGCGTTTTATTGAATCAGTGTCATAAAGTATTCAATCTTTTATTAATTGAAATGTGACTGGTCACTTGTTTTGGCTTTCTACATTAGTTGTCTGTGCATATGTTTAAATGAACTGTTCACTGTATATTGGTTTTGTAATAGTTTTAATAACTAATACATTGTTATTAAGTGTTTTTGGACTGAAACAACTTAACAGATAAACTTTACGTGTAAAATTAAAAATTAATCCACTACAGGGAAAAAATTTCATACTATTCTTTAAATCCCCATGTTGTAAGTCCTGTCCTCACTACTCACCATATTATTTGGCCAGCTGGTTCCGGGTTGTGTAAATGGTGTATGTATTAGAAGAATCCTACAATGTTCTGAATGTTTTCTGTAGTCCGTTCAAAGGAAGTCTGAACTCAAAAAGACTTTCTTTGTACAAAATTAGCTATTTCTATAATTTTTGTTGCAAAGTTATTTAGATACATTCACCCATTGCTGTAAAAAAGGGGATTATTAGTCCCATTCAAGCATATAGTAGGAAGTATTTAGGGAAAGCCTATTTAATGCTTTTCTAGTAGTTTAAGATCAATCACACAAATAGGCTACTTTTAGTAATAATAAAATAGTAAAATAATGCTTTAATGTTTCTTTGGGGAGAATTTAGTAGCAAAAAGATTTTTTTCTTGGCTATTGTTCAGAGTAGCTTTTCATGTGCCCTATTGCCTTCTACACATGGTTTTGATTGTATAAGAAAACTGTTAAAAAAGCATTTTACATTTCCAGCAAACTTCAATTGGATTTCTTTAATCTTGAAAAGCGACTTTTCACCTTCCGTTTGGGGTTGGTAAACCCAGACATTATTGGGAGTCCTGGCTGTTACATTAAACATGCTGCTAGCTTCAAGCCTCTTGGAAGGCTCCTAAACGTCCCTATGTGGTAATTGCTTACAGTTATCGTTAACCAATATGATCTATGTTTAAATTCCAAAAACTGGATCTGACAAGTACTTATAAGGCTTCAAGAAAATTTGCATGAAGCATGCTCGAAGCTTAACTGTCCACATTGCTCCTATTTGAGTTTGTGTCTATATGTAAAGAGTATAGGGGTAATTTACCCAAATATTGATGAGAATCCATGGTGAAATCAAACCAGAATTGCTGGCATTTAACAGTGCAAGGGCCTGTTGTAGCATTCTCCCTGGCTCAGCTGATATACACATGTTTGAGGTTCTACATTTGTTTTAGAATAAAATATAGAACATTATCATTGAAAAGAATTCCAATTTGCTGGAAAATGTCCAAATATTGCTCAGTGCCTCTTAGCAATATATTAATTTACAAAACTCCAGTATTAGCTGACAGGTTTTTTTCCCCTTTCCATCCAAAACAAAAAAAACACAAAAATTGTGGGGTATAAGTATACTTTAAAGTTTATATGAAGTCAACACTTGCAATTTTGGTAAGGAAGTAAGGAAGGGTCAAAAACCCTATTATGGTAAGAGTCCCATTCCAAATTAAAGTCCATATTATGAAAAGTGAAGAAAAGTTTATATTGGACAGTTTTCACTAGAACATGTGTCCGCATTTATGTTCACCTTCTGTCTGGTAACAATTGTTAAATGTTGGTTTTACCATAACTTTATGCCCTGTTGTGACAATTAGCAATTTAAATAGACCTCACTAAAAACCTCAGTACTGAACGTTTTTGTCACCTAAAGGATTTCTCAATATACTCTAACGTCCATCCGCCCCATTGTCACATAAGGTTTTCAAAATAGTCTCATTGCATTAGTACCCGACCTAATATATATTGAAGTTACTATAAGTTTATATGTGCCACCTATAAATATTATGTATCTGAAATTATTTTTATCTTTATAGTACAAGAAAAGATGTATATAAATATTTAAAATGCACCCTACATATCTCATGACTGGTAAGCCAAAGTGACCTTTAGGCAATAGCTATAAACAAAGCCAGACAGCATACCTTTATTATAAACTTCTGAAGCAGCAAATAGGCCCCTAAATTTAAAAAAAAAAAGTTGTCTGGAGAGAAAAAGGCAGCTCTGCCTGTGACACTTCTGCCGCTGTGCTGTCCTCAGCAACTCCTTGGGGTGGTGACTAATTGCCCCCGTAAATCACTGCGCTACAGTGTGCTACTACGTTTATTTTTCTGACAGTAATTTAGTGCTTGCTCTTTTACACACTTGTCATTGCATGTTTTTCTTCACATTAAAAGCCAGTAGAGAAAGGACAGTAATTAACTGTGTGCAATACATACTCCTGGAAGCTCTTTCATCATAGTGTGATAATTGTACTTGGTGTCTGTCAAGGTAACCTCTCCATTTCAAGACTCGATGCGGTGCTATTTGTCAATTGTGCACTCCAGCTTCCGTTTTGACTGTTTAGTGCATTCTGAAAAGAATACCTATTTGTCCAAAGAGTAGGTCATTTATTCTTAAGGACTGGGTGTCAAAAATGTTACCCTAATTTACACAAGAAAAAATATTCCTAATATAATATTCATACACCTGGATTCTCTGCTAAAGCAAACTCTGAGTTTATTTGTTATGTTGAGGAGACAGATCACACCAGTGAGTACAAAAGAGGCGCACACATTTCAAATTGAAGAAAAACAATGCTGTTTTATAGCACAATGTTCTGCTACAAAGGAACTACAATCTGCTCAATTCTCCATCAAGCTACTGGAGTGTAAATACAATTAGTCTCTATCAATGATGACCGGAATCAAAAAGCTCCCCATGACATTGCATATTAAAGATATGAGCAGCACAAGATAGTTCTATATAACAATCATAATATAAGCCTGCAAGATACAAAGAATTTTCCCCTGTTTTGGATTAAATCAGAAGATTGCACCATTGTGTATATTGGGCAGCAGAGGTAGTATTGATTAGACAGCTTAAAAACTGATTCAATTGATATAGTTCCTGTCCCAAGAAAGATTGACATAACAGTGTTTTTCCACACAAATCTCTTCTTTCTCCTCCCTCTACATTAAAATAATAATAAAAAATGAATGACTAATTTAGGCTGTGTTATGTGCACATTATGAGATACTTGATGAAGGTTCCTTTATATCCAACTAACATCTAGGGGTCAATTTATAAATGACTGAATCTGATTTTCCATGAAATATTCCCTTGTGAAGAATCAATTACTGCCATTGATACACATTACCCTGGAATTTTCTGCACCAGGGAATGTTTTAGTGAATGCCAGATTCACTGCTTTGTAACTAATGCCTATGATGGCGTCATTCAGATTGTCTGTTGATCATTTCAATTAAAATATTCCCTCCCCTTTCCCTTCCTTTTGCTTCATTCTTTATTTCCTTGGTTCCCAAAGTTTACTTTTCACCTCTTTGAATATTGTGTTTCATAAAATTATTATTGAATGTATCCTAGGCTCAGAATATGATCCCATGACTATGGTAATATTATTATATGGTAGTTTTTTCTGTGGTGTCTGACTGTTCTCGTCACATATGGTTGACATCAACTTTATTACTTACTTGATTTAATTGCCCCTAACTTTGAATTATATCTTTTCTGATGCTCTTTGGATAAATGTTTCCTAATAATGTAAACCCTTTTTCAGTAAATAAAAAATGTTATAAAATGTTTTTCTCAACCCAAAAATAAAAAATTCATAAATTGCAGCAAAAATTTAAACAAAAATATTTTCAATTTAGAGAAGAAATATTATCTCAACATTGGTATGTATGGCTGCTGACTCATTACATGGGCAAAGTGTCAAATGTTATATTTGATATTGCTTGATAACATTGTGCAGGCTAAAGAATCTAGCCGCATCATGAGGCAATTAGACATTCAACATTCAAACAAATGACAATGAAAGCCTGCAACTTTTAATAATTTTACTGCTATTCGGTATGAGCATTATGTATTAGAAATGTTTGCACAGTGCAGAATTGTGACAAGGGTCACAGGGGCAATACGATTTAGGCCAGTGTGATATTGAGTGGTCATTGCAAATTGGTATCTGTTACAAATTGCTTGATCACTCCTAATAGTATGGCTCAATTAGAAGCTCCATCTCTTGTTTCATGTATATTAGGTATACCCAGGGCTTGAATATGGTTTGCTTTAAATGCAGAGCTAAACTACAGACCGCCAAAGAGAGAATGGAGGGAGGGTTCAGATTCGGATTCTTTTGATTCTTCTCAATATCCCCTAAACCCCCCTATACAGATCTCATTTATCCACAAATGTCCAAAGGTGGGAGAAAAATCCATCAAAAGTTGAAACAATATGAAATGATGCTTGGCACTGCTCCCTTTAAAATTAGCACCCTAGGCAATGGCCCAAAGCAGTGGATACTACCCCAAGGCAACACTACATTCCATACTACATAGAAGTCCCAGAGGCTTATTGCTTCCATTGGACATCTCATAATCATGATAGGAAATAACATAAAACAGGATGCCACCAACTTTTCTTCTTTATTAAAAGCTGACAAGCAGGCTAACAACTGTAACATATTTTTAAAAGGTCTGCACTGTGTCTTAGAACAAAATATATCATAATTGTATACCTGGTGGTTTATTTATAAAGAAGAAAGAATAGTGTCATCCCTGGGTGCATTATTTTCTGATTTACAAGTTGGGCTGTAATTGATAGAAGTAAATATTTGCCATAATATAAATCTGACTGACAGACATTGGCAAGTATGGAACATTTTCAGGTATGCAAATCTTCAATAATCAACAATACATTTATATATATATTTATATATATATACACATATATACACACATACATATATATATATATATATTCATGGTGGGATTTATCTTAAAGTTTAAAAAAATAAACTTTACATTTATAAACAAACATAAGAGAAGTTATATTATGACTATATGGTTCTGGTTTAAGTAGTTCCCATCAAAGACCTTCAAGGAGAATGAAACATATCAGGAATATTCTGAAAAGACTTCAGCTTTCAATGCATATCTTTGACTGCTTCCCACCTTTCCGTCAATTTTGTTTCTGCTCTTTTACTGATTTTTAATATCCTTCTTCCACTGTCACAGACAGAGGCTAATGGGATGTGTGGTCAAGATTTTGGGATCCATCAATGCCTCCGTATAAAATTAGCATGGGCCCAATGCATCAGCTGCCAAAGCTGTCACATTCTCTACTCTGTGTTCTTCATTATATGTCTAAGTTGGTCTACCTGTCTTCCTTCAGCGCGAGAACCAGAGGCACACTCAGTCCTGACAAAAGGTTTCACCACACCCTTTGCTGTCAGCTGCAAAAGAAAACTGCAAATTAGCTTAGCACAAAAAATGTGAAACAAAAAAATAAATAGTTTAAGCATGAACAAAAAAAAATAATAAATAAACAGGCTGATCTATGGCATTTTTTTCTAGAGGCACACATGATTATTTTTTTTCCTTTTATTCCCCCTACACTGGGAATAGGTCTATTAAAAACTATTAACATAATTAGAAATATCCTGCCCTTGTAACTACAAAGACTTAGGCTTTGATTATTCATGTACAGTCATTGTAATCAGGGTCCCTCCGTCTCATTTACACTGTCTGACCTCCTTATCGTGCCCAGCCTTTGTGCGTACAAAGCTTTTGTTATATATATATTATTTTTTCCTTTTTTTCAGAGATTATATCAGTAACTGCTAAGAAGGTCAGGGGAAAATGAAAAGAGTAAACCAGCGATACAGCTGGGGACTTCCCTGTTCTATCCCTTCCCCTGATTAGCAAATCAAAGCTGCTTGAATGATTCACACTTTCACCTGATTTTGTCCTTTTCACTAATCATGTAGCAATTTTCTCTTGACTGACAGTTTTCTTTATAATTGGCCCTGATCTAGTAGTGTTCTAATAACCAGAAAATCCCCTCTGTGGGCCCAGAGGCTCCAATGAATCGTCTCTCTTCTTTCCCTCTACCATCTGTGGGATGTGGCGGGCCATGTTTGTGCAAGTAGAGGCAGCCTCATCTAAATGTTCAATAATGATGTGAATATTCTATGAGGAGTGGAGTTAAGGACTTGAGGTAGCAGATTCTAATTACTGTTCATTTGCCAGAGTATCAAAGCCTAATTACTGCTCATTTTATACTCTTGAGAAAAGAAGAAGTCAAAGCAGGGTTCTGGAGCCTCCCCTAGAGATCCAGAGTAAGCCTTTATCTGTCTTCCTATTTAAATAGGTTGAGAGCCACTGTTCAATTACACTCCGGTAGCTTGCTTATTACACAAATACACACACATACACAATCAACCAGAATCTAAATAAAGAAAAGCCTTGTCCGTGTGATAGATGTGGGGAGATTTCTACAACTCCAATTATTATTATTATTATTTTTTTTATCTTTTGCTTTAATGTCAGCAATAAATATCCAGAAGGAATTTAGTAAGCCATCCTTCTTAATGCTACAGTTCAAGCTGTGAAAGTATTTTATCACCTTCCAAGACGGAAGCTTCCACAGTCTGAATCTGGCACATATTTGACAATTTCTGTCACCAATTAGCAGCTAAATCAACATCAGCAATAACAAAACTTTAACATGGCACTGGTTAGTAGTGCGCGCAGATTTGCAGATAGACTTATAAATACATAGCTGTATCACAGATAGATGATGAGAGATGTAGGAGTAATAAAAGTAACATAGAATAATAACGAAAATAATATGTATTACAAAAAAATTGGAAAAAATTGGTTTCACTATTGCAGTAATATATAATAAATAATAAAGTTAAAATGCTGCAGATGTGCTATATATAAATATATTTGCATGTGTGTGTTTCTGTTTTTTTTTTCATTTGACATGATTTGACATGCGTTTTTTTACATATAAAAAGGCATACCAGCCTGTCTTTTAATGGAAAACACTTATAAAAAATACATACCCCAAGGCCACAGAGGGGCACGAGTAGCCGTGTATAAGAAACATATTTATATTTCACATGCATGAATGAAGGCATATACACCACTGATGTGAGACTTGTGAATTCACACAATAGCTGCCTGTACATGTGTACGTACACACACTCACACCCCTCCAGCATGAAAGTTTACACATATGACCATCATATCCCTTCCATGCTGAATATCAATGGCCTTGCATCCCGATGCAGGATTTGATGGCTCAGATTGAATTGTCTCTTTCTGCTTTCAAGAGACATTGTCAGGTAATCTGCTGGCTGCATTGTGAATTTACAAGCTGCAGACAACAAGCTAATGAGGCAGGCAAGCTGTTAGCTGGGCTTCTCGCTCCATGATGAGATGCTAAATGAAAAGCTGGTGAGACACACGCAGTTTGTTATCATTCTATCTGCTTGAAACCGCAAACTGGTCATTACCCAGCCATTATTTTAGCTGATTTACAATCGCAGCGGATGAGGCAATTGCTGTGGCTTGTTCAATCCCCTGGCGGGGAGATAGGAACCAGCTTGTAATTTGCATTTACACGATCTGACTGAGCTGCTTATTATATCTAGATATTTATTTTCCACTTAACCGATGTTTGATTACACTTTAATAAAGTACAAGAAAACTGTCTAGCTGGCTGCGTCTGATTGATCCTGCCGGGTGGCTTCTGTGGGGTCCTGGTAATGAAACTAGAAACACAGGGGCGATATGTTTTATGGAATAAACAAATAGAGAAAATGGTTGAAATTGCCTGTATTCAGGCCTTTCTACACAAATATAATGCTTTCAGGGCAATGATTCTTTGTGTTGCAGCCTTTGTACTGAATATGCTTGTAAGGCCCTATATTTGAAAGTTACATTAGACATTTTCCCTTGATGATCACAAAATAATGTTTTTACTGTAAATCAAAATTTCCATTTGCATTGTGCTAATGACACTTGGGCCGGTCATAGACTATTGCAACTGATCACTCGATCCAACCAGTAAACGTCTATATTTTTTCTTAGTCCATGAAGCCTTTTCAAAAAATGTTCATACAATGCCACAGGCAACAGCTGACCATATACATTAACAAATATATATATATACATGTAAATATATGTGTATATATTAAAGAACAATTTAGCTACCAATATGGTCTCATTTAGATTTAGGTTTAGATGGCCCAATAAGAAAGGTGAGTTACTGTAAAAAAAACTATCGGGGCCACCAATGTCTTCAAACAACCCAGGTCTAGTTTGTACAATAGGAGAGTGAACAAATCTTATCAATCCTAACATGCATGACAAAATATAGAAGTGGATATTTCTGACCATTTTCCTGCACTAAATCACATTTTACCATAGTTTAGATTTACCATACAAAAGTGTATTTCCAGTCGTAATACCACTGATTGATTATGATCAGGTAAGATCAGGTAGCATTGCTGTGCATTATTATACATAAAACAATAAGATATTAAAGTATATGTATCATTCATTTTTGTGCATTTTTACTGTATTTGTATCATTAAAAATCTCGAGACTTTTATGCCTTTTAATTTCTTTATAGTCTGACACATGATAAATGAAATAATGCAAAAGGCGTGGAAGGACCTAGAAACCAAGATTGTGTTGAAGACTGAGGACAAGAAAAGAGGTCATATTATAACTATATACATCAAATGGCCACATTTATCTTTCTACCTATTCAGTATTTGAGCAGATGTGATTTGGCCTCTGTGCCCATGATCCTATTTGAAGCAGGTTAGGCATTAAATCACCTAATTTTCTCACTATTGTGGTCCAAGTATTTACCTAAGCACACAGTAAGTACTAGAAAATGAAAAGCCATTTGAAGCCAATACTAAAAAATACAAACACTGAGGAAAAATAGGCAATTAAAGCGATAGATTCCCATTCCTAATTTTACCTACCATACTATATATTTCTGATTCTCAGCTGCAATCATTGAGAAAGTGGTAAATTCTTTATAGAAACACTTGCCTGTATATAGTTTTCAAGCCAAGGTAGCTTTAAAAGGATCATCTCATCTTGAAAGTTTGATCCCTGCCCCTTAATCTTGTCTTATGTTACTGATGGCAACTTAACTAGCTAATAAGTCCTTCCCACCATGTTTGTATACAGGTTCTTAGTGTGCGGCAATTCTTATCGGCTGATCCTTTCTCAGCTGCTACTCCTATAGCCATTGTCTTCCTCTAGACTTTTCAATATCCCTCTTTATCCATCAGCTGTTTCTGTCAACCTCTACTCTTCTCAGTGTCATGTGGGCACAAATCCTCCATGTAGCCTCAATACAATCCCCTGATCCTCCTTTTGTTTTCTCTGTGTCAGCTAACAGATATTCAAGATAGGTATTTGCCAGTTTTTCTGTATATACATTGGTGAGAATGATTTAACTTATCTAGTTTAGTTGACCACATAACAATTATTTCCTATTATTATTTCATATACAGAAGGAATCATTAGCACATAAAGTTCCATTTGGAAAACGCCACAAAGGAATCACAAGCCACTGTTACAATTTGTGGACAATTTGACTTAGAACTGTTTCTTATATGCAATAAAACATTCTATATTAAACTCCAATCTATTGTGTCTTCACTGCATTATGGTAATTGTATCAATTCATAATAATATGCTTTTTGTGCATTTTATTAAATATATATTGGTAGTCATAAATAATAAGCAACCTGTGAATCATTTATACATCACAAATTTAAAACCATCTATAAGGGAACATAATTAGCAGTAAGAGGATCACGACCTGGACAGCTGAGAGACGTTGTCCTGACAAAGGAAATAGACTCGTCATTTCTACTCTTGTGAGCCTGGACTTGTAGATTATGTGTTTTCTGTCCACTTAAAAAAGGCCAATAGGAGTTGATTGCAATAATTAAACTTTATTGATTATCCCATTGGGTGCAATTGGAGGCTTATTAAAGCAAATCAGTTAATGTAGTAACACCTTTACGCATGAGAGGATGGGGAAGGACACAGACACAATTCTTCAGATGGAGCAGATCATTAGTGCAATAAGTCGTTCTCAGCGTGCCGGCAATAAACAGTGATAGACTCAGAGTATGTTTAATAATTACATACACCATGAGCATGCAGTCAAAATAAATTGATGGTAATAACTGTGATTCTCAGAATGACATGGCATGCTCTGAACAGAAGAACCTCCTTGGCTACAAATTGCTAATGAGAATTACCATATACAATCATTTACAGTCAATGAATGTTAACATGTATCATTCACAATTAGCACAGCACTTAGCTCAGGATGGTGTTAATTTTGCAAGGCATCTTTTGCACAGATTAAATGTTTGAAATCATGCAGCGTAGCAATTCAGTACGAGACCAAAAGAGTCAAGTATTCATTTACTGGTCTAATATAAACACATTTTTTTCTGCAAGTAAAATACATTTTAAGCAATGCAAAATATAAATATTCAAATAGGTATAAACATAATACATACATATATGTGTGTATGTATATTTATGAAAGATCCTTTTTTCTTCTTTCACACAAAATGCCTTCCTGTAACAGATTTATAATTGAGATCTTAAAAAGAAAACATTATACTTATTCAGTTGAACATTTTAGAAAAAATAACAATATAATTTAAAATTACACCACTGAAAAAAGAAAATTTAGACCTAATAGATCAGCCTTCTTGAAAACATTGAATTCCTTTATTTGCCAGAATAATTTGTCTTTTTTCCTTTGGTCTCTTTTTAAAGAATAGCTATGTGACCCTAATGATAACCACAAATATTAGATAATTGTCATCCTATATAGCTGCCTACATTCAGCAGATAGGTATTTTTGTGAGCACCTGGTGATGCCTCCAGAAACCCCTGCTCACCACTACAGAAATGCCTATTTTAATAAATCATTTTATCTCTAATATAAACCAGTGCCATGCATATCTTGCTCCTGCTGTCAATTTTCCCTACAAATAAACATGTACATTTGGGCAGTCAAAGTATGCATGTTTACTTTAAGTTGTTGGGTAGGTAAACCTACACAGTCACCTATTCATTGTAAATCTCTTCCTTTTCCTTCAAAATGATTAAAATTGTAGAAGAAATGTAGTGTTAAAATATAGCCTATGGGAAATTGCTGGACTAGATATTACAATGTGATCCCACGCTATGCCTGCCTAAAGCCCCAATAAACCCCTACAATCCCTATATATTCCAATATACTCATGTTATGAATTGGGTCTTCATTTGCTAAGGATTGGCTGCTTTCTGTCCTTGTTTCTGTGCTGGCAGAGTTGAGTAACAGCCACACCTCTTAGCACCAGATTCTCACACATTGGTTTTGCAAATAAATGGAGGGGGATGTGTCCAGGTCTAATACTATAATATAATGCATGGGAACATATCTACTAAACCTTACAGACATATGTTGATACCCTACACAACTTATAGAACAGTATTTTATGTCTTGATGTAATTTTGTAGCTTGAATTAGCTATAAAAAGAACTAATAAACCTAATAATCAGCTTAGTTTAAATAATCTTTTTACTTTATGGTTTTAGAAACACTGTTTTTTTAATTCATTATAATTGTAAATGGGCACAGCTATATTTACTCCCTACTAGTCCTCTACTAGTCCTCTAATCTCACTACTCCCCGGGTCACAGGCTTAACCATCAATTAAAAAAACATAACATTTAAGATTTAAAATTAAATATATACAGATTGTTTGTGACAGCCACTGAGAAATTATTATTACAGTTCCTACAGGGAAATTAGTTTTCATTACAAGCTGACCATTTAAAAAAAATCACCAATGCCCTTTATTTTTCTTTTAGCATGCCAAGTTAAAAAAGGTTATTTACAGTTTATTTGCACATTGATGACCAAATGCAACCATCATGGGCAGCTTTAAAACAGTGAGCAGGCACATTATAATGTAAGTTGTATTTGTAAACATTTTGAACATTAGAAATTAGTAATTCTTCACCCAACGACACTGACTTGTATATGTTAAATCTACTGACACCAGTCAAGACTTGACATTAGTTTTCTTACAATATGTTACACATCTTTTTTCTAATATTCTTTTGTGAATAATCCCATTTCTATTTTTAACACCATTATTTGCCATCATCTCACTATAGAATATGGACATGACACTACCATACGTGCAATATTTAGACTCACATTCCATGATCATTTCCATTTGATCATATCATTTCTATCTTGTATGGTCCTGAAAAAGATCTCAGCGCAGCCTTAAAGTGTCAAGGCTGGGCAGGCTTAATAAGCAAAGACGCAAGATTTGTCTCCGTATTCCTAATAGTTATACAACACCAAATGACAGAATTCAACATTACCTCCAGCTTCTCATTATTAACTACTGAATATCTGATACCAATTAGGACCTACAACACAGTGACATGGCGCTCATGTTTTACAAGAAAATAATGCATTAATGTAAGTTTTAAGCTCACATTATTTCACACATAACCAGGTTCATGTATTTAGATAAAGAATCTTTGTATCTTAGTCAAGTTTCTCCCTTTCTCCCTTTATTTTGTTTTATTATATTTTACGAGATCTAAATACCTAAATGTTAACCATACAGCATAGTTGTCCAAGAGATAAAAAGGATATGAGAAAATGTAGTTAGAATGTCTTGGACAGAAAAAGCTAATCCAAAAAAAAAATAGTTTCTGAGACAAATTAACTTCAATGTTAGATTTTAGAGGAATTATTTTAGTGACCTGGTTAAAAAATAAAGTCCCATTTGCAGTAATTTAAATGATAGAAATATTCAGAACTACATTTAGGACTCCATTTTTATAACAGTGGTATGGCTGTGATCATCCATATTGTCCTACATGTTTATAAGGAAAAATATACTTTACAGATGTGTATTGTGTTGTGTTGGGTTCAGGATTCAAAACAAGTGGAGTGCTATTTAAAGAGATTGAAATAAAGCCAAGAATCAGACAGACTGGCTATGTTATGGACCTCTCCTTCAATTATGAAAAACGATAGCTGTATCTGCTTCATTTTGAATTTTGAACTTAAAGTGTATGCTGTGTGTATTGCAGTTCTACCCCTTTACAAATAATAATGCTAATGGCATTGTTGAAAACTTTCACTTCTGGGGATCCAGAACTGTTAACTGCTTCTCAAGAGTTTAGGATTTTTGCCTTACCAGCCATGAGATTACTTGGTAATATAGTTGTTGAGCTGCATTGCAGTTCTCCAGATTTCTTTAAAAGCCTTCCTTCTCATTGGCTAAATCAGGGAACCAACTGGGATTACCAGTTTAACTAACTGAAACATGACATGACGTGATAACATCAGAAATTATTGGGGAAATGTTGTTGGAACAAGGTTCCAATGATGCCAAATAATGTGTCCATTGGTGGTGTCATTGATAATGGGGTTAATATAAATGGAATGCAGATAGGAAGCAGTGAGATACACAAATGTAAGATTTTTTTTTATTTTACCCTTGTTTACAGCGAGATTCTAGTCAAGTCAGTACGATCAAGGACATTTTGACATACCTTGGCAACTGGAAATCCAAGAACTCATTTTAATTAAAAATGTTCAAAATAAAGCAAATTCCAACATTAGGAATTTTATTTTACCAAACTAATTTAAAAATGAACATTTGATTTGCTGATACAAAATTACTGCTTTGTAGACATCATTACTAATGGTCAATCTTCTGCTGTAAGGATTCCTCCTTGGGAATAAAGGACAATGGACAAGGATAGAACAATATACCAATCTTTAAATACATTTGTTCCAGCTACTCAGCAAATATAGAGAAGTGGTCAGGAGAATTAAAATGTTTTCTATTCTACATAAGGAGGAAATCTGCTCAAATCAGTCCCTATATAATTTTTTAACTGAGCTGGAAAACAGACACCCTTTTGATGGTGAATAGAGTTAAAAATTGACCTCTAAGTTAGCCCTAAACAGGGTAATTCTTGCCCCAATGCGGCATCAGCTTGTCAAATTTGGGATGGACAGTGGCTGAGGGTTTGCTACTGAATAATAGATAGATACATGTATAATATATTAAAGTAGCATTATTATACATGGAATAAGCATACTAAATAGGGAATAGCAGGTGGAGCAGGACAGATTCAGATCTAAATCCCATTTCACAGTTCATATTATTAATGGACTTAGATATACTGATTTACATTGAAAATCTCAGCCGCCCTGTGCTGCAAAGTTCCATAATTTACACACAGCAATAGACACTATGTGCTTCTATTATTTAATAACATTCCATGACAATAACTCTGTAATTTAGGAAAGACGTACATGCAGATTTCACTATGCAAATGTTAACTCGCTTGAACTGCTGCAAAACTTTGATTCCACTTAGATAAAGTTGTATTTAATTTTGCATTTATTTGCACTATTTTAAAATGCAATAACACAGATTTATAAAGAAGAAAAAAAATGAATGGAAAACCTTAGGGAATGTTCACATATTTCTTAGCAACAGGGCTTTGAAAGGTAAACAAAATTTCTTTCTGCATATAATAACTACATTTTCTATATTATAGATATTGCTGTTTTTATTTCCCCAGAGCACCTTGATAAGTCTCAGAATGTAAAGTGTTACCCTTCCTCCTAGGGAAGACATTTGTTGATCGTCACATCAATAAAACTAATTATAAAGAGTCCAGGTAGCAGTCTGATTATGGAAAGTGAAGATGAAGTCACAAAGGAGTTTGTGAAAACTTTGTGTGTACCTAGGATATGTTATTTGTGCAAAAATATATTGGTATGGATTAAGCAAAGGTAACATTTGAAAGAATACAGCATAAGTTTCTGCAAATGTTGATAAAGTACTTGATTTTTGTAATCTAAACCTTAGTTCTGTTAAAGGGGTTTTCATAGACAATGCTAGCTTATGAAGGAAAAGGGTATATTCAGAGTAGAGTTTTACTGCTCCATATGGCTTGCAGAAAATCATTAACATTAGACTAACTAGGTCCAGTTATCATTTTTTATTTGATAGATAAAAGGAGGTGGCAGCAATGCTTTGAGTTTTATTTTTACATACATACAGTGACCAGGGGCAGTTTGCCACCTCTGCCCCCTCCATAGACTTGATTTGGTTTTACTGGAACACAGCTTGCACATGGATTTTACAAGTGCTTCCAATCAAAAAAAAAAAACACACACACACACAGCTCTGCAAGGCTTTTGCAGCCACTCAAAAAGTGATAGCCTGTTCCTGCTCCTGGATGCCTAATGTTTGGCAGTAGGCATCCAGGGGTGAGAAATGCCATAGTAAAATATTGCTAGTTTGAACAAGCCCAATATGTAATGTTGGCCAAGCTTAGCTCAACTTTCATCCAACAAAGATGTAAAAAATAATGTCAGCTTGTTGTTGCTTTGAAGACAAACTATTATGTGCAGCCATTAAAATGGATTTTAGAAAGGAAGTAAACCCAAAACCGTCCCAAAAAACACACTTACCTTCAATCCCGCAGAGCAGTCGATCCATGCGGAGGTTTCTTCCATCAGGTCCCACGTCGTTCCGGTATCCGTCTGCAGGCCAGTGCGCTAGGTGCCGCCATCTTCTCTCTGTTCTTCCGAGATCGGGTGACGTAGATGGGAAAAAACTTGTCTGGTTTATATGGATGGTTTAAAAAAAACATCTGGAAGAGCGGTCTAATGTGTTTGTTCATGTATTTGTGTATTTAAATTTGATTTTCTTGGACTATTGATTGTTTACCCGTTTGAAATTTAATACAATCTTACTTTTGCCAATAAAAAAACTCTTTTTAATTATTGGTTTCTAATCATTTTGGGACTGGCATTAAAAACCTGTTTATGAGAAGGGGTGTCACAATTTTTCTCTTTTTTTTGAATCTGTGTAGACTACCTAGTCCACTTAGATGGGTGTGGTTCCTCAAGCCAGCATTAAGTTAGTACAAGATTTATAAGGGAGAGGAAGTAACTATCGCAGCCAGCGGCCGTGGGGGTCCCATTTTTGACTCAACCAAATTCCAAATGCTTGTAAAAGGGAGGGAGCAGAGATGAAGCAGCATTATAATACACAGGCTACCAAAAAAGGTAAATTATTTTTTTACAGGTGATCTCTTTACAAGGTAACCGTGCAGTAAAGATACAATTATCTATTAAATTTCAACATGCAAAAGTATTATTGAATGTCATGGTCCTTGGCTAATCTATGTACATTGCAAAGTCTACAACAAACTCCCGCAGATGCATACTTTTAGTCACAATTGCCTCCTTCTTGTTAAAGTGTGGCACCTCTCTCCTACATATGTGGGCAGTTCTGCTCTTTCAAGTTTTATCAGCATTACCCATCCTGCTTGCCAATCAGGAAATAGCCTAATAATCGCCCTTGGTGATTTAGCTGGACCAAACACAAAAATTAGCGTTTTTGCGACGTGTCTCCACTAATGCCAAGCCCCCTAGCTCTGCTGAGCATTTCCTATACTCCTGATGGTTGATTAAGTGCTTTCCCTGTCTAGCTCTTGTGTTAACCCCTTGTTGCCCAACCTGTTTCCCTGTCTGTTCCCTTGTGTTGTTTCAGTGTTCCCCTGAGTCTGCGGTGACCCCTTGTCTTCTGCATTCCCCTGTGTCTTTGATGACCCCCGTGTCACCCATGCCACCTGTTGCTGCCTGTGTCTCCTGTGTTCCCCTGTATCTTCGGTAACCCCAGTGTCACCGGAGTCTATTTTCTGGATTTCTGGTACTTGACCCCTGGATTTGTTTCTGACTTTGCTTTTTGTTTTTTTAACTTTGTCTGCTGCCTGGCTTGACCCTGGCCTTTCCCTGACTATCCTTTGCTTGCTTATGTGGTACCATGCATTGTCCTGCCTCTGGTGTGCCCAAAGCACAAACCTGGCTACAGTCTGCAAGGAGAAAACCAGGCTGATGCTTAGACTCTGCTCCTTAGCCCTTCTTAGGGCATACACCATCATTGAGCTACCTACAGCACCCCCCTATTGGTTCCTTCTCTCCAAGCGTGACAGCTTTTCTGAAGATTTAGCCGTTTGTTCCACCATGTCCTTTACAAAACAATTCCAGAATGTTTGTGTGCCATTTCTGTGGTCCTATTTCAAAGGATTTCTAAAATTTCACTTGTATTTTAGTATATATTTCTGATAAAAGGAGGAGTCATCTTTTAAGTAATAGAGTTATCAATCTGGCCCTATTAGCAGGATAATTGCCTGGTTTTATTAAAAATGTGTATAATACTCAATAATGGCCAAATACTAAAACATTAGCTGTTGAGTTTACATAGAAAACTGTATATGAAAATAGGTGTATAAAAAATGTATCATATGCAAAATATAATCCACCCCCCTCTTTTCAAAGGGAAATCTTGGTTATTCTATACTGCAGTCTATATTATTGCATATAATGTATTTCAGCAGCAGCTTTCAATAAACTAACTATATACCCTTATTGTGCACATAACCTAAATCCATCTTTAACACCATTTATCTTACGAGGCTATTTATGCTGGAAATAGAAACCGTGCACACAGATTTAAAAGTCTATTAGCCTAGATTTGTCTCATGTCCAGGAAATGCCTATACCGTAATTTCTTGCATAAATGCAAAAATATGTCTAGGACACATCAGGCTATTATTTCAATGTAAATGATGCTTTCACAAGGTTCCTTGGAGCTTTGCTATATGTTCTCCCTATGTGAATATGGGTTATATTTGTGTGGTTGTCTTTTGCAGGTCTTCTGACATCAATCAACAACCATTAAAGGTATAAATTTCTTGTCTGGCTTTGCATTGTCAAAAGTATTGTAATATTTTTTGTTAAGGAAAATAGATTTTTAACTTCTAACTTTTAGCTGGTATTGGAACTACTTTTAATAGATAATTGCTTTCTGTGAAGTTATTTCTACAGTTTACATAATTGCTTTTTTTTATAATATTAGTATAATACAAAGCGCAAACTTTTTTTTGCCTAGCAGTTTGGGCGATGTTTGTTTCTAAAGGACCAGGCCACTCTCAACTAATATTTTAGCCATAGAACCTGTTAGGTCAAGGCAGCTCCTTGTGCCACCATGACAAGGACTTGCGTCTAAGTGAACAGGCGAGGAAATCTTTGGGGAGAAACCAGCTTGGGCACATCTGCAGGTCATGTTAAGCAAAATGAGAAATTTTGAGAGAGTTTTGGTTATTTTTTATCTGGAGGGGGTGTTTGTTTCTGAATGTATCCTGTAATTATATATGTAAAGGGATGTCATATACACAAATATTTTCCTAGGTATTAAGCCTCTGTGCTTTTGCTCTTCCTCTTATGGTACTGCAAATCTAGCAGACAAGATCTGTATGACCAAAGAACAGATATAAAATTTAACAATGAACTAGTATGCCAGAAATTTTAAGCCACACAAGGGAGTTTGTTTACTTGTTTATTAATGTAACACAAGGGGTGCTACTGTAACCCAAATACAAATACAGTGCTCCTGTGCTGAGTGCCAAGGATTTACTCGGTTGGTCCGCCACTGATTAAGTTCTAATGTTTAAAAATCAAGGTATTGGAAACCGAACTTAATACAATTTATACACCAAACTAATTTGCATAAAAATTTGGAGGAACAGTAACGTACTCCAGTAAGCTCAAGGCTGCTTGTAGACACAAAGGAAACAACTCCTATAAAACAATATTAGTATACATATGCAGAGGTTTTCCAAGTTCTTTATGAGTAAAATGAGTTTTAAAAACTGTAGATATAATAATATAATTATATGATTGTAATTAATAAAATATAAAAATAATTATCTAGTCAAACATGAGTAGGAAGAAAAATGTTTTATAACAGAGCTCTGCATTGTTAGCTATTTGACAACTCAAGTTGCGTGTTTTTTTTTTAATCCTGTAAAATATTTGGAACTGATCTAAATAACTGTGTTTACAGTTCGTAGTTTTGTGAGCGTACCGATTTACAAATGTTGTGGCTGTTAATCAGTTCATACATTTATGCTCTAACCGGCATAACTTTAGCATCATTAATGGCATCTTAGTCAGCAGGTTTTAAATTCATAATATTTCTATGCACAGACTGAGGCTAATTACATGAACATAGGATGAATAAATTCAGATACTTTATTTTCCTTTATTTTTGAGTTATTCAAGAGCTCTCTTTAACTCTTTAGCTGCATGGAGCATACAGCCATTCAATTACCTAACTTTTAATAAACCAATCAGATTTCCCCTTTTATGCAAATTATTGGAAATAAACTAGTGAAATACAATTTGAATGTTTACTTAGGAGTTATATTTTGTGCTTATTAATTGATGGTATAGAAAACTATTTGTTAATATAATATATCCAGCATAGGAGCTGAAATTCAATGTAGGTATATCTTACCTTGTATTATCATCATGCATGTCCAAGGTCTCCAAAATCCAAGGTGCTCTACTATGCAATTGACAACTGGACCAGCCTACTCTGTTCCACAGCTATCTTTTAACATCCCTTTTCACTTTCAGTAACCTGGAGGGGTTCTAAGGGTGAAGAAATGTGGACATAAAAGCTTCAACAGTTCTGGCCCACATGTGAATGTCTGTACAGCATGAGAAACATTTCTCTGGAGGAACCCTAGGGTTGAGAATGGCTGCTTTAAAAACTTTACCATAAAAAAAAGTTTGGTATAAATTCATAGCATATTCTCTCTATCCTTATTTCATTAGGAGGTAATAGAATCCAAATCAGATAATTAAATCATTTTTTGTTAGACTGTCTATGCTATTCATCAAAAATCTGGTTAACAATTCTGACATATGAATTTAAAGTACATCTATCATTAATAAAATATAAATGTTGTCACAGCTTAGCTCCTTCAATTAATAACAGTGGCCTTACTATAACAGAGATAGGTCAAGCATGTAGCAAATAAATGCTGGAAAAAAGTCAGAACTCCTTTCCTTGATAATTATTTAGGATCTATAGGAAGACATTGAATCCAAAGAATCAGTATCACAATCACGCCCTACAGCATAAACCAGCATAAATATTAGCCATTTAAATTTATGAAAAAGAGAAAGGAAAACAGCAGGGTTTTTTGTTGGCAAAATATATTGTGCAATTGTATACCCTTAATACCAATAGATGATTGTTTACAATCATACAAATATATGGTCCATAGTACATTTCTATTGGTGAGGTGTAGGACCTAGTGTTATACACATTATTCCTAGGATGAAGTTAATTGTTGACCCCATAAAGTGGTAAACCATGTTAGAGAAGGTAGAAGAGAAATTGATCTCAATCTCCGACGTGTTTCACCACAAGGCTTCCTCAGGGGTATGACTACTGGTAGGCTACATAGTAAAATATCTATCAATGACTTAAATATTCAAAATTCAGGACAAGCAGTCTGTATGTAATGCTATCAAGGGTCTGCCCACATATCAGTTTGGGAGAGAAGACGGCACCATCAGATGCAAAGAGATTGAAGTATAGCATTAGTATTTGTCCCTAATTAACCATCTAGACCAGCCTGGGGGTAGTGTAAAAAATCCCCCCCCCCCCCCCGACAGTGGTCGCTAGAATACCATCTTTATAGACAGCTAAAAATTTAATTAGAGTCATGCACACTGGCCCTACCAAGTAGTGTTGGACTAGAACTATACAGTCATCACAAAACTGGAGCTCAGTCAGCCGCAGATCAAGGAACGTTTAGCAACCTGTAGTAGAGCCCTGGTTGGCAAATGACTGCTCTAGACCAAGCCAGAATAATATTATGAATAAAAATGAAGATTACTGTTTTAAATTTATGGCACAAATCCTGAAATTGGGCTTTAAGGACATATAAATATATGAATGACATATCGACTTAAACGAAAGGCATATAAATAATTGAAAATAAAGCACCTGTAATTTTACAGTTAGGAAATAGTTGCATCCCTGTTTAATGAAGCATCGCTGCATAATATGTTGGGGCTAAAAAAATACTGTTTATTATTATTTATAATAATAAGAATAATAATTAGGGTGGGATCAATGTACAATTGTGTTTAAATGATATAATCCATTGGATTTTCTACCATTGCCAGAATTGTCATTACTTACCTCCCTTTGTTTTTCACCCCACAATTAAAGGGTAGGTCAACATTAAAAAAAAGCAGTACATTTTTTCAATACATGCACATATCCACAGCAGAATAAATAACTAAGACTACCTACACACGTGAAATAATTGTCGCTGGAAACGAACGATTGACGACCGATCGGCCAATAATCTTTAACAAAAAAAGTACACAACGACTGGCCAACGACGCCGATGAATGAGGAAAGTCAGTGAAAATGAACGACCGTCCCGCTAGATCTGATTGGGCGATGATCGTTCGCAATCTATTGTGTGTACGGTCGTTCAGTGATCGTGGATGGTTCTGAAGTACACTTACTCTAGTACACCTCAATTCCTGCATCGTTAAAATCATCGTATCTAGTGTGTGTACATTTTTGGTGGATTATATTTGAACCATCATATCGTAACAGCATGTACAGAATTGTGCACTATACAATCGCTCAAAATATTCGTGAATAATCGTTGATTGGTCGTCAATCGTTTGTTTTGCAACGACAATTATTGCATTCCATCTATAATTACACATCCTCCTATTGATGACGTTCCATGACTGTCAAAAGCAGCGATCAGCTTTCACACTGGGGAACATAAGTAGCAGTCATTTATACAGATTTTTCCTTTATTTTATAGTTATAAGTATTTTGCTTGTAAATTTCATTAAATGTCTACAGAGAATTCTGAAGAGCAGGGACCAGGCAGTATTTTCCTGGTGGAATCAGGTGAATTCAAATGTCTTATTATAGCTGAAGTGTGGACAGTCAGAATGTAACTGCTCAATTTCCAGGACTATTCACATTCCTGTCCAAAACTCCCTGTGAGATCTGAAATGAATACACTTTCCAGGAGCACAGAGGGATACCATATATACACCAAGGCAAGGAACAAGTGACACCTTCATGAAACGTCTCAAGGTGATTATTACCCAGCAGGCTTTGTGACAGTCCACAGAGATCAGGAGGAACAAAGGCTTTTTACTAAGATTTCTTATGGCACCTGTTTTTGTCACATTAAATCATTTTATTCTCAATTCCTGTAACTGGAGGCAGCTCTCCCTTTTCCTGCTTTAAATGTCCTTCCAGCAGCCATGTTTATTACAAGCAATGAATTGTTCAAATTAGCAAAATAAAAAAATGTAATGATGTTACAAAAGCCAACACACCATGTATGCAAGCCTAATCAGAAATACATCACAATCCAGCTATTAAATACAAATCGGTTTCTATTTTCCTGTGATTAATATTACTGTTAGTAAATACTAAGAAACAGACTGAAAGCAAAGCAACAGGACCAACCCTCCAGGTTTTCATTTTACAGTATTCTCCCCTAAGTTTCCTCAGTACAATCACAGTCAAAGCTGGACCCAAGGCAGATACGCACTTTATACACATTTATGACGTTTTATGCATTACCTCTTTTAATAATTAGAGGGTTTAAAGATGTGTTTAGCCATATGTGTGCTATGCCACAAAAAATTACCAATGAACCCATTGCAGCCCTGACCGGCATTACAAGCTCATTCTTCCATTGACCAATTACTGTATAAAAGGATGCTTGCAGATAGTCATCAAATACAATGAGGATTGTCTTGTATTGTATTTACTATTTTTTTCAATTGTAGACCATATGATTGAAATTGTGCACATGATATGACTTAAGGTAACACATATTTTTTAACTAAAACATATTCCCTTTTAAATACTTAGTCTAATGATAATAAGTCCAATAAACCCCTGATTAATAATTTCCTCCCCCTCTTCCCTAGATTTTACTTTTCGGATGGTTTTCTTTTCTTTTGTATTACCATTCTTTTTTATTTTCATCCATTTAGTTATTACTTTTGCCACAATTTGTTTTGATTTGCTAAGCACTTTTCCAATATGTAATTTAAATAGGAACAATTGCAGAATAAAAGGTATACTTCTTTTATGTGCAGTAACATGACTTAGAAGAACACTGGCCAAAAAAAACAGAAAATATATATGTTTTTATGTATTTGTGTGTTGACCTTTTTTGCTTGGAGTTCCATTGTTATCAATATCAGACTTACATCCATATATAAACAATTTCACTGAGCCTTCTGTTTACAATAAAGGAGTGAGAATACAATGTAATATTGGCATTACACGGCAATTATTTGCGAATGTTACATTGAGAATACAGGCCAAAAATTTTGATAATTTAATTTAAATGATAATTGTACATTTCTGAAGTGAAATAGAAGTTTCTTCCTTTTTTTAACTTAAATGTTAAACGCCAGCAAAGTAATCCTTGTAATGCCATCCCCTTCTCAATAGCGCATAGCCGATCAATTCACTTGATCCATATGGGAGTCTAGTCATAACAGACATGTGTTATCGTTTTTTATAACTTTAACATATATACTGTACATGATTTCATACATTTTTATTCAATTAAAAAATATTTTTTTTTACATTTTTTACATACTTTTTTTCATTTGAAAGCAGGACTCCTCCCAGTCCATCTTTACCGCAGCAGTAGAAAAGGCTGGATGGGAAATTTGCAGCCTCTTGGGATATATCATGTATCCCAGAAGACTAGGCCACTGGCTGCTCCTTCTACGTATGCCAATCTCAGGTTCTGAAGTGCACATTTTTTATACATTTTGAGGCAGGGGCATCACCTGATCTTGGGAATGGGCGCAAGATTGCATGACCTAAGAAGAAGAACCCGGAAGAACATGGTGGCACCCACTGTCCAGTCTGCACCAGAAAGAAGAAGGAAGATGGGGCAGAGCAGGACCTACTGGACTGAGAGATTGACAGGTTTACACCTATAAAGGTAAGTGTCTTTTTTTATGAAAGTTCCCTTAAATAAGAAATCATGCAGATTATTCTTGTTCTGGATGTTTGTACTTCTCTGCAGTCATTTAGCCTTTTTTTCAACATATGCTGGGATAAAATCTCTAAAGCCATATTCAGAGCACAATGGTTTCAGCCTGACTAGTGGTCTGAAATATTCAGATATTGCCCAAGTAGGTAGATATGACTGACTATTCAGGGAGACATCGGCCCATACCCAAGCAAATAATTGAATACTGGGGCATACATGGAGGACTTTACTCCTTTATTCCTTTTTCCTCCTTTAGAAGATGTGTGATCAAGATCAGAACTAGTATTGTGATGCTCTTTACTGCTACCCAGAAGACTAAAAAATAGCTCGAAGTCACTGCATTGTTTGTAAATATTGGGCCAGTTTTGGGTAGCCATAGAAAAGCAGATGTTTCACCAATAGCAAGGTGGGAAGACATCTGGCAGTTGTTTGTAGTGGTAGGCCATGCTGCCTTTTGTTGAGTGATTCATGCAATGGCTTTGATACACACATGTGCAGTTATTACCTTGGCAAGGTTTCATGGAGATGGTCCAACATCTCATATAAGTCATATCTTGCCCTTTCCTGACTCTAATATTTGCTATTCTTATAAGATTTGAAGTGATTTCCTGTGCATTATAATACCAGCTGGTATTGTTTCCACTTTGCTGTTCATTGTTGTTGTTTTTTTTTGTATTACCCGACAAGTCAACATTTCCCTCAAACATTAGGAAGCAAAGCCCTGCCTCCACCAAGATGGTTGCATCTTACATCTCGGAAGAATAGGTCATTCAGGGTGGAGCAACAAAAGGTGCCACCCTTTTTGTTCAGAAGAATTGTCTACAATTGTACAAATGTTATTGTAAAGTAGACATTTAATACAAAGAACACCCATAAATTCATAGGTGAGCACTACAGAAGCTGTTTGCTTTCATGCTTTTTCTTGGTCTGAACCTCTGTAAAGCCGCGTCTGAACATATCAGACAGAGAGGGAAAGAGAGATTCATACTTCCCTGCTGTGGCTCTTTTACTTCTATTTAAATTTTAGCTGTGTAAATTGTAGGTCTTTTTTCAACAGAACAGCTAAGAATATACCGGGAAATTGTGAAAAGAGCTTAAAGCTCCACCTGCTGGCTGTAATTGCAAATATAATAATTGTGTGCAATCTTTCTGATTTACCTGTCTTAAAACTTTTTTTTTTCCTTTAACATAAAAATAGTAGTTTTTCCCTTTGTGGCTGTCTCTCTAAATGAAATTCCATTTGAGGCCATAGAGAGCAGGAAAGGATTGGGATATATCACTTCTGACACATTCAGTTGTTTTAGTAATTTAAGCAATAGCTGTAGAAAGAGGGTTCTTTTCTTAAGAATTATATGATTCCTTTAGTAATAGTTATTGAAGCACAATGCATATTGAACTCACACCACAAAATGTTGAAGAACATATGTATACAAAGCAAACTATGAATGCAAAATAAAATTGTAGATGCATGCATGACTGTGAAATTCTTTTATCATGTGCAAACAAATTCATATCCTTCTGATAGTGTATAGGCATGCATACACTTGTATATAATGTACAAGCTAAACAGCTTCAAACACCTTTGATAACAAATTCAATGTGTATAGAATCTGGAGACATAAAAGCTATAAAATGCAGAATCCTTCAAAGCTCCCTAATTATCAGATCTTAAACCTCAGACGATTGTCAAATTACTGTGCATTGTTACACGGATGTGAAAGGGAAAAAAACATAATAGGGTTGTCAGACAAGAAAGATGTTTGCCATCGCAGTGTGCCAATGTTATTGCATTGTTATGGGGTTTATTAAAGGTTGTTTTATATAAAGACTCAATTTGAATGCACTGTTTCCTTTGTTTACTAATAAAAGAAACGGCTACTGCTAATCTTATGTTTTATCTCCCTAACATATGGAAAAGCCATTTATTCCAGCCAATCACAATAAAGAACAGAAACCCCCGTTTCTGAGAACAGTTATATATCACAAGTTTGCTGATCATTAAAGATATGATTACCAATGGAGAGCCTCTGAAGGTGGCACATTTATGATTGTACGAACAGATGGGGACATACATTTTCCTTGCAAATACTTTTGAAATTGCTCTACTGGTAGCAGTATAAAAATGATATACAGATGCCTGAGCCAAAAAGCAAGGACAAGCGGTCCAGACTTCCACAGTAAAAGCTTCACACAAGCTCTGTCATCTTTGATTGATCTGCACTATACCTGGGAAACTTGTTGACTGGTAGAGAAACAGTGCAAATAATTCACTGCACTAAGGCAGATAATTCATAAAGCCAATCGGTCGGTACCTCTCTGCGGATGTGACTTATGAGGCCCTTTCTTCAAAGATGCATCATTTTGCAGCATGAACAATATTTAATGTCAGTACACAAAAAAAAAATGCACACGCACAAAGAAAAAAAAATAGAATTAAAAAAAATATATACAAATCTACAAGAACTGCAGAGAAGCGCGACCCGACGAAAATGTTATTCATGGTGATCACCGATCATGTTGCTGCGATTTAAATAAAAATCAAACAGAATTTTCATTACCATATTTATTAAAAATAAAAGAACTACCTGATCATCTTTTCTGTGGTGTGAGGTTTAATGCAGATAGATTGGGAGCGAGAGCAGAGAATTATCTGAGGCAAAGGGAAAAAAAAAGATCAACATTCTGCGGAAAAGAAAGATTCCCTGTTCCAGTTCATTGATGGAGTTGATTAAGTTTAAATGAAGCAGACATTGGATAAAAGTGAGGGTATTGACCACTGGGCACTGCGGTCTGTTCTTGAAAAGGCCTGATACATTCAAAAAAGCGAAATCTGCTAAATGTTCTAATCTTCAATCAAATCTTACATCAATACAGACAAAGTTTGGTAATGAGAGATTCAATGAAGCATGTGGGGGAAAGAATTAATCCTCTTGGTCTAAACTGGGTTCAACTTTGAAGCTTGCTCCGAAGGAAAGACAGTTATCTAAATGCTAAATAAGAAACTTATTGTACTTCTCATTGCATGCTAATCTTTTGTCTACTCCGTCTCTATTATTTCTATGCTCATAGATTCAGGTTGTCATAGTGATTATATCAAACCACACTGTGGATGGTTGGAAGAGATCGGTTTTGAATACGAAAAGAACCCCACAGCAACCCTTGCTCAAAAAAAAACAAGGCATGGCAATTAACCACCTTCTGACCAGACCTGTCGAGTAGCCAGTTTCCTAATATTGTGCTGTCACAGAAGGTCGCGAACTTCTCTTTGCTGGACAACTTAAAGCTAGTAGTCACCTAGGCCTTGACCACTAGTTCTATTAACTTTTATAATTAAATTTGCTTTGGCAGTCAAAACATTTTAAGCTTGTCTTTGAGAACTGGATCACCCAAATCAAGAAGGCCGTATGTTGGGAACTGCACATTTGACTTGTCATTTTGTTGGTTCTTTAAGCTTTTGATATTACGCTGGGGTTCATACCAGGAAAAGAAATGCTTAATGCCTAGAATGGCAATTGGCCCATGGAACGCTATAATAAAGCATTCT
Source organism: Pyxicephalus adspersus (assembly GCF_032062135.1). Taxonomy (NCBI): domain Eukaryota; kingdom Metazoa; phylum Chordata; class Amphibia; order Anura; family Pyxicephalidae; genus Pyxicephalus; species Pyxicephalus adspersus. The sequence goes on along the minus strand of NC_092865.1, from coordinate 29,589,237 downwards.
TTTATCTTTTTGGAATATCAAATTTATTGTTTAAAACCATATAGCTATATTTTTATATACTAATTATTTATTTTCCCATCTCTACCTATTCGCATTGCTGCTAGCCAACTCCAATAGGAATTACAAGATATGCATATGAAAAGGATACAGTTTGCAGGACAGATATTCACTCTCCAATCTTCTTAAGCAATGGGAAATATGGGAGGTCTAATGACAAGTCCTAAAGGAGTATTAGGAGGTTTTTTGGCAAAGCCTAGTGATTCAAAGCAAAGGGCTGGTAGCAAGTGGAGTGGAAGGGCCCAGTGATCCCAATGACTAATTACTACTTTTACCTTTGGAAAAACCTTTGGATAAACACCTAATCAATGGTTTGTTTATGCATTGCTTTTAATCTTTACTGGCAAATTTTAAATACCTGGCATTTAAATTTGCTGGAAACTGTTTTGTTCAGGTTAGATACTTGTTTGGTTTCTGCAAAAGTGTGTAGCATACAGTAAATGAAGTTAAAATGAGGAATTGTACACACTTTCCAGTTATTCAAAGAGGTGTTCTAATTTAACTTTTTCTCTATTGGTAATTTGCTTATATAAAGCCAATGACCTGCATGGCCAAAGCACAGTATTACACTGAGACTATATGATCATTAGGCAGAAAACACAGTTACATAAGATATTATGTTACACAAGTAGAATATTACATTTAAAAGCCCTCCCACCCATTAAATGTTTGTTTGTTTTAATACCAGACCTCTTATTATTTTCAGTTAGCCGAGTCTGTCATCATGTGACCCTCTGTGGCCCCTTCCATAGGAGGGCATGAGTTATCCACCATATGCAGTCTGGCTGTCACCCCTAATTGTGATATCATCGTAACACCTCTGGGGTTTTCAGGACCTTGAGATGATTCTAACTTAAATAGCGTCCACACCAACATGGCAGCTGGACTAATGGCCTTCCCAGTCCTTGATGCAGAAGGCGAAGGACTCAAGCTTCAGGGAGTTCCATAATAGAGATTCAGGCATGTGATAAACTTAAAGATCTTTCTCATTCGCGGTGTAAAAACTCATGGTTAGCGAACTGCTGTGTATCCCCAGGAGCAGCAAAGTGCACCACAGGTAACCAGGTTTGTACACAGCTACAGCTGGATTCTACAAATAGCAACCAAGCAGCCAAAAGGGATTGTTGCTTTGGGAACCACACAGTAATCTGCTGGGACTGCATGCAAGGATGGTTTCTATCTACTCCCATTCACTTGAATGGGAATGAATGGGACCATGGTTGAGCCCATGAAAGAATGCTGCAGCTCACCACTGGTCTAAAATGGCCTTAATTAATTTGTCCTCATTTGAGTTTCTTTGACAATAATAATTCATATTATTGTCATGTTTCTGCATAGAAAATACAGAACTGTGAAAGCAGATAAGATTAAACAAGAATATGAAGTGAAGTAGTCATAAAGATGATAAACTTTACAGCACTGACAAATCAGCTGGAGTGTCTAAACCTTTCAGCATCATCTGTTTGGGATAATTTTGTATCCTAAATTAAAATTAATATATGCAAATGCCTGGGGAGAACTTGCACTTTCATTTAAAATGCATTTTTCTATTTCAAATTGTGAAAAGTTAAAAAAAAAGAATAAATGACATGATGATGTTTCTGCTCAAATACTTTTTTTAGACATGAGAAAAGTCAATATACGGCAGGCTGAGTGCTGTCACTGGTTGATTTTAGTTTGTGTTAGGTCTAATTTTTTTTCCGTACCGAACAAAAGTTTTGTACAGCGAATTCTCATACGTATTTTGAATCCCCGAGGAGCAGACCCATAAGTTTGTAGAACATATGACTTAATGTCAGTATAAATCAGCAATGTATACAAGTTAACATAAAAAGAACAATGATTTGGAACAAATGACAAAGTACAGAGAACTCCTTAAAGAGCAGCAAATCACCCATCATTTTAAAGACATATTTATCAAGCTTACCGATTTATGTTACTGCTCACACTGCAAGTGTTTGAGGCAACAATTCAAGCTCAAAATAAGTTGTCAGATTATATGACTTACAAAACAAAGTACAGCAAAAGCCCAAACCTGAAGATAAAGTAACTTGTTGCATCACACATATTCTTCAGCAAGCTGATGTATAATGCCAGAAGAATGTATGCTTCTTTGTTGCTCTTTGAGAGATTTCCCCCCAGTTTTTGTGCTTGGTGACATCTATTTTACCAAAAAGGAACTTAGATTATGGTCAGACCAATAATGAACATGGGTAATCCAGCAAACCTGGAATTGATAAGGTTTAAAATTGAAAACATTTGTCAATGATTTTAAAGAAATCCATTCCAGGTTTTCTGGATTACTCATGTTCTCCTATGTGTATATCTTCTCCAGTCTTTAGGAACTTTGATAAATTAGGCTCATGGGTTCAACAGAGAATGAATAGGGGTGTCAGTGAGTGGTTGAGTACCACTAACTACCACCCACTGTCAAACCTGCAAATTCTGCTTTTTTAAGAGCCAGTGATTTAGGGCGAGAGCTAGGCTAGGTACCGGCCGCTGGGAGCCACATGGAATTGCTTGCTCAAGCCCTAGGTATGTACTTGCCCTTAGGGAATATCTAAAAATTATAGCAGTAAAACCTAAAAAGGTGGTATTATTCCCCACGCTATCTAAAACTATTCCAAATCTAACAAAGCTTTACCTAGGGATCTAGTTGTGTCACTATACCTAAACATATCATCAACATACTGCAAGCAGGAAGAAGGTGATATTCAGTCCCCTCTTACAACTATATCCCTATAACAAGCACTTAATCTTACTCTAAATATTTAACTCCCAAAGTAAGCCCCTAAATTGACAATATATCACAGTATAGATTTGCTATCCTATAGAAAAAATAGTAAAAAATATTTAAGAATTTTCTTTGGGTTAAGGCACAGTACATAAGAAAAAAATCTGTTTTCTGTGCTCAATTTAATATTTCAAATAATAGCGCATTTCCTGTGTGTGTAAGACCTAAGGCACTGCCACCTGTGACTGCTCGTCTCACAAGATTTGGTGATGTCACTACTATTCTTCTTACTGTTCTCCTTGCTGGAGAGTAATCTGTACCTGGTGACTCTGCTTCATTTATTCTGGTAATTTCCAATTACTCCACCTTTTATGCAAAGCCAGTCATCAAAGTGGCAATTCTGACACATAGAAGGGACATATAGAAGAATAAGGGTGTTTAAGTCTATAATGCAGAAAATTTCAGCTAAAAGGAGCCTACGAGCAATCCTGATGACTGGGCCATTGCACTCTGATTGCCTTTTATAGCCCACAGCTTCAACAGTTCAGTCTTTTTTAAATGTAACCCTCCTCCATCCACACATACACGTCCCTGGCCTTATCCCTAACAATTAATCTATCCCATAAAATGAACCTAACACTAACTCCTTCTAAAACTAACTATTATTACTGTATTAAGTAGTAACACCAACTTCTATTCTACTTATATCATATTGTGCATGCAGACTTTGTCTTGCACAGGGAGCCTCTGCACTAAAATAAAGTTATTCTTACCCCATGCCAAAATCACACAGCCCCAAGATTCCAATGCCAAAAAGAAAAAGGCTTCATCCCAGCATATGTAAAATCCAATTTTTTGGCAAACGTCATTCATGTTTCAAAGAAACTAAAGTAACACTTTACTTTTCATCTTCATTAAATGACAAGAGGTTTAGAGTTCTAAGTTCTCAATGAAAAACTTAATAACAAAAGCTGTGGGATTTATGGTGAAACTGTACATTATTACTGTTATGAAAGGAGCATTAATAAGGAACTTGAATAACTGTTTGAACTTTAATTTGTTCATTAACAGGATTTACCCCCTCACCGTGATAATTATTAGTTCTTTCAAGAGCATAGTGCAAACTCCCAGTTACAAAGAAAGAATGTGGCGAAAGTTAAATGCACGGTAATTAAATTGTTTAATTGAAAAGTTTTAAGTAATAAAGTGATAAAAAGAGGAAATCTAATTAGGATTAATAAGTGTCCTTTAGTATTTTTTCATATGAAAACAATATGCTTGCCTATTAAAACAAGCTTTTTATATTTGCTTCCTTTTTTTCAAGACTAAGTGTGATCTTTGGTAGACTATGGAAAATATAAAAGAATATCATAACTCTTGCTCCAGCTTTGTATTTTCATTAATAAAGACACTTGTAACCTTGCAATGTTAGGAAAACAAAAACAACTAAAAAGATTTGCTGAAGGTTAAAATGTAAAAAGTGCAACCAGTATATGAAAATCAAAAGATTCGTATTGGGGAAGGTCAGAAGGCAGTTTAATACAATTACAGGTTTGGGGGGCTTAGTAAAAGTGCAAGGGTTGAGCGATTAACAATAAGCACAGAAGGAGGAGCAACTGACTGCAAACATAGGCAGGACGGGCAGGAAAGTACATGGATGGGGCAGTTCACTTTGAGCGCGGGTGGGTGGAAGGCGGAGTTCACTGCTAGTATAAATACGCGGCACTTCTTCAAAAGGGAAGGTATAATTAGCAATTTACTACAAGAGCAGGTTGCATAAACAGCTTGCATTAGGCTCATGTGTTCAGGTCAGTTCACAACATCTGTAAGTGGAATAAGTGTATATGGACCATGAATTACAACTCCAGCCATGTTTTTATAAGGAGAAAAGTTAAAGTTTTTTTGCCTGTGTCATCATTGAGGCATCCCAACACACAGTATGCTAGCCCCAATGGCAAAACAGGAAGTCAGATTAAATCTTTCCAAAGTGGAGAATGTGACCATTACAGGCACTTGTTAATAACCTTCTAGTCCTGTTTTGCTTACCATAAAGTTTTAGATTTCTCCTCACCTCATGTTCCAATGACAATGCAAGCTAATGTCTCCAAAATCTGACAAAAATTATAATCCTTGCCCTCTCTACCTAAATCCAGAACGACTTGGTCACCTAAAAATAAAGCTGCTGTCCTGGGGGTGCCTAAATCATAAACCACCAAATAATAGATTGCTTTAATTAGTGTTAGGATTCAAAGTAGGGTCAAACTTTTTGAATTTCAACCAGATTTACGATTGTGAATTTTTGTCAATATGTCCTAGTCCTGACTCAGTTCATTGAATTTACAGTGGCCAAGATGTGAGAGTGGGAAAACAAAGCCTTTACCATAAGAAGAGAAAAGGATTAAGTTAGAACTGGTAACAACAAGAGGACAGGGAGAGCCCATATAATAACCAGAGATTAGTGTAGATGGGTTAATGAACTCCTATTGACATCTGTGGTAGAGAAAACTCTTTTTAATGTAGACATGTAGAAATATACCTGCAAATACATTGTGCATGATTTAATAAAGCTTTCTAAGGCTGGAGAGGATACACTTTCATCAGTGAAGCTAGGTGATCCAGCAAACCTGAAATGGATCTGGCCCAGGATTGAAAACATTTGCTAACAAATAGGAAAAAACTTTTAGGAAATCCATTTCAGGTTTTCTGGATCACCCATGTTCTCTGATGAAAGTCTATCCTCTCCAGCCTTAGAAAGCTTTATTAAATCATGCAAACTCCTTGTAAATGTTTAGGGTTCAAACCTAGGACCCAGCACTAGCCTAGGGAGAGAGTGCTGGCCACTGAGCCATCCATACCACCATTATTACACCTCCCCTTGACTTCTGTCTAGGGATTTCAGCCCGTTAAAGCTACGTACACACTTCCAATTATTATCGTTGGAAAACGAACGACGAACGTTCCTGCACGATATATACGAACGATCGTATAGCACCGATCCTGCACATAGAGGTAACGACACGATCGTTCGTAGATATTGTACACACAATAGATACGATCGTTTGAGCGATAGAGGAACTATGTGCACGACAGGAAAGTGAACGGACGTTCGTTCATCACGCATGCTCTGAACATGGACGATCAACGAACGACCGTACACACGAACGATGTTCAACGATCATCGTCCAATCCGATCCGTCGGTCCCGTCGTTCGTTTCCAGCGACTTTCCTCGTTCGTCGGCGTCGTTGGTTACTTTTTTAAGAACGATTTTTTGCCCAATCGATCGTTCGTCGTTCGATTGGAACGATAAAAATTGGAAGTGTGTACGCACCTTAAGGCTGCTCACTGGCCACTTTATAGCCACCTAAACCTTAGGGCTGTAGCTCTAATTGTTCAAAGACACCTCCGTGTAACCTGTCTTTCCCCATTAAGGTTCTTACCCCACTTGCCAAATTTATTCTACCTATATCTGATAGCTGTAGTTTAAAGTGGTCAATCCTTCTGCCATAGGGACATGTTGCAGCTTTAGAATAACTTGCACAACTTTTTTTTCTTTGAAGCATAGTAACACCTTTTCTTAGGGTAAAACAACGTATATTGTAAAACATTATTAATCAGCAAATGTCAATGCAATAAAAAAAGGACACCAAATTTTGTGTTTACATAAAAATGTTGCATTACACCACAATGAAAGCTAGGAATACAATTTCTGCAATGTCACTTGTTGTATAGGTTTACTGGCTCTTGAACAATTCAGTACATTAGCATTTAATTCATGACATGAGTATAATCTAGTATGTTGTTGCCTATTTTAACCGCTTTGAAATTTGGCAGAAGATCGCTACTCCCAATAAAAACAATTAGCAGTTGCTCCCTTAAGAGTCACTTTGCGTGCAATATTTTGCTCATGATCTCTGTTTAAAATGCCACATATGGCTCTAACAACAACCCAGAACCACAGGGACTGTCTAACAATCAGACGCTGCCCTGTCAGAGATATTTTGTCCAAGCATGGGAACAAAGCTATGGCCTTAATACTCTGTAATTAGCCGCTTTAATGTCCTGTTTTCTACACAGACGTACACATGTGGAAGGCAGGCGAAAACCTACACACTGACTTGAAAGCAAGCAAACACCATCTTTAAGGGAAAATCCATTTCCCCCAAGTCATGTAGCAGGCAGGGAATTGGACACAGATTTAAAGACAAATAAATTAACAGATTTGTGAAAATTATCTAGCATTGAGATTTGTTTTATCTTTTCAATCTCCCTTGCTGCCCAGAGGACCCAATTATAATGACCAGTGATTTGGTAATATCAGGTCATCACTAATACTGTGTTCTGTGCACCTGCTGTTCAACGGATCCTTCTTCTGTGTTTTTAATAGCTGGGTCTCATATGGTAAAATATAGATGGTGTGTGACTCATTGGCTAATTTAAAATGTGTTTTTTATATAAAGTTACTGTAATGACTACATGCAAATATTATTGGAAAAAGAACTTATCTGTACATAGTTGTGCTGTGACCAAATTTTGAGCTTAAAGTGACAGTACCTGCATGGAGCCCCCTTCACCAATCCACAGATACTGACCTCTCCAGCTCTCCCCCAGTGGTCCTTCGGTTGCGGCTGTACCCAAACTATCCGTTGTTGGCTGGCATCGGAGCCAAGTTTTAGGTCCTCTGCAATACTGTTTTAAGTAAATTTTTTTCCCTCAGAATTGTGATGTTCAATGATCAGATTCAGGTGCTAGGATATGTACGAATATAATTTTTGGTAAATAGGCTTGCATGTGTGTTTTTTATTATTACAAACATTATCTGCCAAAAAAAATTACTGTTTTCTCCTTTTGTATTAATATATATTGAAGGGGTTGACATTTGAACTAATTTTAATTGGAAAAGGGAGAACCTTCTCTCACTCTATGGGCCTGATTTAATAAAGCTCTTCAAGACTGGATCACCCAGGTTCACTGATGAAAGTGTGTCCTCTCTAACCTTGGAGAGCTTTAATAAATCAGACCCTATGTGTTAATACATTTGCCGAATAAGCAAAGTAGTATTTAATAATTTTCGAGACAAATATAAAATGCAGGGGTGACTACATGAGATGAGAATTCTGTCTAGTGCCACTGAATGGTTCAAAATGTTGTAAAAGATTGCCCTTGATCTTTACTTGTGTGGATGAGATTGGGTACAAGGCTTGAAATCAGGTCAACAGTGAATAATAATATTTTTAAAAATGCTCTAATAACATAGAACTGTATATTTTATGTGTGTGACAGAAAAACTACTTCGAAGTTTACATTTTCTCATTTCCATGGAAACTTAATATGTTTTTTATGTAACATTTGGCTTGGTATTGGCACAGATTATGTGGAATGTTTCACAGTGTGAAATAAGGATGTGAAAAGTCTTCACTCAGATTAAACGACCACTGTGTTAAAGGGAAATTATCACCTTATTACAAGCTACGTTAATTAAATTCAACATGCTAGAAAACCATCTATAAAATGTCTCCATATGGACACATTCACTTTTTGATGTTTTATTTTATTTTGTTGTATCATTTAGTAGGTGTATCAAAATTATTATTATGTTAACTGTTTACCTTTTCAAACCCTTAAATTTTGGTATGTAATAAAGCTGGTTTGGATGCTGGAATGAACAAGCAATACTTTACAATGACATCAGAGCCTTCTACCAGAAATGTGCACACTGCCAGACCTGATACCACATAGGACATGCACCGTTCATCTTTAGACATTACACATATTTTATCCTATCCTATACCCTTTGGTTTGGTGAGCCATACCCTCAAAAATAACGTATATGCTTTCTCAATTGTGATTTATTCCCCGCCAGCCTGCTCTGGAAAAGTTAGTAAGGTATCTTTGTACATTATGCCTTTCTTCATTCCATACCATGCCTGATGGCTAATAGGTCCTCAAAGTAATAGATTTTCTAGAATATGATTTATTTTCTATACATAATTATTATATTTTTCCATCTTATTTTTTTAGGTTTCCTCTGCCAGGAAGATTAGTAAGGTATCTTGGGACATTACACACATTTTATCTGGTATAGGATCTCATGATACCCTATGACATAGTATTCCATTGCCTTACCAGCAAATTATAGGTTTTTGCATTTATCCATCACATTCTCTTCCCAGATATGGTTAGTAAGGCAATTTTGGACATAGCTCAACTTCTCAGCTCATACTAACCTTTATGGATTAGAAGTCCTTGATTTGTCAATGAGTTTTTTTATCTTCCACCTGCCCTCTGTAGGTAAAATAAGATATTTAGACATTGCACATCTTCTCGGCCCATCCCATACCTTACCCCACTCTTGAGGATCAATAGCCCGAGTATGATTTTAGGCCATTGTAAAATATCCTCTGCCTTTCTATTCTGGGTAAAAAGGTATCTGATGCCATCTATCTCATCTATGGTCTTCTAACAAATCCTCCATTTTTGTTTCTACATGTCAACAGATGCTGTTATGTAACAGTGATGAAATGTTACTGAATGTTCTGTGAAAGGTTGGACATTGTTATTTTATTACAGTTGTTCTCTACAGTGTAGACATGAAAACAGCTGGTTTGCCCATTTTACACATTAGAAAAATGTCCCATATATAATAAAAAAGTCATAACAGCAAAATAATATAAAGCAAAAACAAATTGCTTAGTAAAAAGTTTCGTAGCTCTAGAAAAGACCATATTCTCATATGTGAATGCAAAGTAATTTAGCCTATTTGAGGCATTCAACTTTAGTTCACCCAATGCTATATATTTCTGATTATATTTCCCCTCTGTAAAAGTCTATATATTTTCTAATAAAATGAGCAATTTAAAATTTAAGAATATAAAAAATTGTATTACTATTGAATAAATTCTAAGACACCATCAAAGTCATTCCTTTGCCTACAGTATTTATTCAATATTACATCTGCAGTTCTATTTAAAAAAAAAAAATACCTAATACTCTTGCATATAATTTAAAGATTATTGAATGCATTAGTACAAAACAAACATAAGCACTTAAACCCAACTAAAAACTTCTGCAAAGAAGGACTTGGAAAGGAAGCCCAATAGTACTCAAATCTACCTACTACACAGGGAACTTACATACAGGAGGGGAGAGCACAAGTATTATATCATCAATGTGTCTCAGCCTGTAACTATCTAGTCAAACGTTGGGGTGGGGAATTTAAAATTGTAGCTGGTATACAATGGATTATGGAAATGTTACAGTTAATTACACAAAACATAATTTTAGCATATATTCATTATTTATACAATCATTAGAAGACTTTATAATTTTATTACCAAAACTAAGTTCTGGAATACATTTTTATCTTAGACATTAGTGATATAAAAGACTGAGTGTTTTTACCTTTGTTTGTTTTTGAGTATGTTGTACAACATATCATAACACATATACTGCATGAAAATTCCACATAATTCCATCTTGGGCTAAGCTGATCTTAGACAGTTTCTATTATTAGCTAAAACATATACACTTATTAATATGCACACCTAAGTGCCAGGTTCTCACCTATACAATTATGGTTAATAACATAATTTGTTCAGAACGTGTTACAATCACACTTGTACTTTAATCAAGCACGTTTACCTTTCCACCAAACTGATGACAGATAAAGTACCAAAGACTAATAAATATTGTATATATATGTAATATTCATTGCAGAATTCTTAAACTCCCCGGCAGATCCAAAGTCCCAAGGTCCTCCAGGAGACCAGTGGTAAGCAAGTTGTAATATTCAGGGGTCCATTTTCTCCAACAGGGCACAAATTATATTTTCCATTTTGCTAAGGTAAAAACATTTTTTTAACACTATTACTTATAAATCTGTATACGATTTAGTAGTAATAAGGTATTAATAATAAAACACCCAAAAATACTGAGCAATACTATCACAAAGAGGTTTTCAATAGGAATGAGTGAAATTGTGAAGTTTTAATTTCCCCAAAATGTTAGCAAAAAATGTGAGCTTTTGGCAAAGTTTTTCTATTTTGGCATACTGCATTAGGAACAAGGCCCAATAAGGTGTTTTTAGTGTTTTAAATAAAGCAGTACATCTCACATTCATCATTTTCAAAACATTTTGGAAAATTTTTGGTAACTAAAGCTCTTAACTGATCACCACTAGATTCATTCAGTCAAACACAAATGAGGGCAAACGAGGATAAAATTCCCTGGCTGAACAAATATATGAAGACCTTCCTCAATTACGGTCCCTGCATTGGCCTGTTTTTTTTTTTTGGTGGGGCTACATGCTTTTTGCCCCCTTCCTTGTTGGGAAAACTGTATTTCAGAGGACCTTTTATAGATAAGAGAGTGAGCACATACACTCACTGACCCATCTCCTATCCAGAAGGGTCCCAAGCCTTTTAAAGGATCTTGTTTTAATACTGTCTTGCATGCCTGTTTTTTTTTTTGTTGTTTTTTGTTTTTTTGAACAAAAGAAAAGAAAAAAATCTGCCCAGCCTACTATGACATCTGTCACAGCCTGCCAGCTGAATTTGCTGAGCCATACTCAGCCATACATAATGTAATATCGGCGGTATTTTCCTGCCATTGACTTTAATGGCATTTGAGTTTGGCTACAGATCAACTGAATGTTGTTTCAAGGGGTTCCCCATGCTAAAAGGTCAAGAAACACTGCTCTAACTCCTATCTTGCCCCTCTCACCGAAGAAAAGCCGTTGGGTCAGGGTCCAAGCAGTAGCAAGCTTTTCAGCTTTAGGGGCAGTGAGGAGAAGAGAATTCCTATGACATTGCAAATGTCTTTGTCTCCTCCTCAATACAGGTTCCTTCTCCCTTTAGACATCAGCTGAAGATTATGACATCACAGATAATAAATGCTTAGTTTTCTGCTGACTGCTTTATGATATACCAAATTATATTCGTTAATAGACAGTGCTTAGAGAAAGGGTATTGGGTGGAAACTATACTGGAGTTTAGCTTTAAAATAGAACATAGCTCTTATTTTTGAAGCAAAAGTTACCTGAATGAAAGTGGTAAAGCTAACTTATTGGGCCTGATTTATTAGCTCTCCAAGGCTGGAGAGGATACACTTTCATCAGTAAACCTGGGTGATTCAGCAAACCTGGAATGGACCTGGTCCAGGATTGAAAATATTTGTTAACAAATAGCATATGACTATTAAAAAATCAATTCTAGGTTTCCAGTGTAAGCTGCAAGACTGAGCTGTCATTTTGACAGCTTAGTCCTGTACCATGCAGAAGACAGCTGAAATGGGAGAGAATCAGGAAAGACTCTTGTCCCAGCAGCACCCCCCTCAGCATAGGAGCCTCCCTTGCCTTTGTGTCAGTCTAGTTCTGCCTCAAAAGATTACACTTTTTTTGCGCAATTGCAAACCTTTCATTAACTAATTATATATTTGCCCATAAGGTTGTTGAGCGTTGATCTATTTATTGCAAAATGATAGGATCAGGTCACCATAGGTCAGGATTTCCCATGCTGCAATGAAAAAAACAGGTCCTGCCAAACATTTGAATTTCATCAAAATTAACATTATATTCCAACCTTAGCAAATAGACTTCTAAATCTACAAGCCTCTAAAATTAAATGTCATTCATTATTTTCAAATAAAAAAAATACAAAATACATTTTAAAATTTTGTTTTATATGTACCATGTAAATGTTAGAACTAAACATAATGAAAACATTTATTGTCATTTTGCTGGTCATTTCTTCCTTCCATTCCCTACATTGTTTTCAGTAGTTTTAATTTGTTCCATGTCTTGTTTAATTAGAATGAGCTTATGTACTTATAAATTCAGCAAGACCCTATCATTTACAATAATTATAGGACAATATATTCTTCATTGTTCCAAGTGCTTCTCAAACTACTCCAATCTTACCAGTTCAGAGAATGACTCTTTCCATGTAGTGTACATCTTATTCTGGAATATGCTAGAACAGCATCCTCTGGTGTTCCTTTTGAGATTTGCATTTTGTCTAGTGGACATAAACACATAAAAAAGCCACAAAACTACTAAACCATCGGGTTAAACCTAAGGAGCTACACAAAATAAATAAGGATTGGCATGAAAAGCATTATCATAAAATAAACTGTGATATCCGTTTGATGACTTTAATTTATTCCATACAATCCCTGGACTGAAATAATCAATTAGCAGTTTGAAACATGCTGTGAACTAAATTGTCGCACTCTCTATTACAGAATGGTTATCGTATATTTATGAGGTGCATTTCTGGCAATCAGAACCTACAAGGTGTTGAGCTAGCAGTTGTAAATGAAATTCTTTAAGGGGTAAAAAAAAAAAAAGTCACATTTTAAAATACAGAAAGGAAATTGTTGAGACAGATTTCACACCTTTTGTTAACATAGGATGGGATTTTGTTAAGGGACAAAAGAAAAGCTTTGTGGTGCGTAAAACGGTGGAAATAGATAAGATGGCTGAGTGTAAACAAAGTGTCATTATTAGGAAGCTGATACACTTCATAACACAGCACATATAGCGGAGTCTCAGAATGATATCCATATTATTGTCAGTGGCATTATTGTCAAACATCTAGTGTGTTTCACACTTCACAAGGCTTAAAAACATAAAAAAAATAATTCTAATACCAAGTTTAATACCGTTACAAACTTTTATATATTTATGACACTTCCTTAAAAACATTCCTGCATTACTATAACAGTATAATAAAGGATAAGCTGCAAACAAGACATTGAATGTTCAACTGTCCTGCAGCCCATGTGGCTTTCAAAAATGTAAATGTCCTGGTTCCCCCCGAGTGTGTGCTATGGTTCTTCCCAACTGTGACATAGAGGCCGATGGGTTAAACCACTGTGTGCATGGGGGGAGCAAGGATGCAATGCTTCTTGAAGGGTGGCATTCTGCAGGTCTTCAGCTGGCCCTTTGTCTTCACTACTTCAGAGATTGGTAGTGCAGGCACAGGACAGATACATTTTCCATGTTCTCAATGTGCCCGATTTATTAAAGCTCTCCAGGACAGGAGAGGATACACTTTCATTGGTGAAGCTGGGTGATCCAGCAAACCTAAAATGGATCTGGTTCAGGATTGAAAACATTTGCTAACAAATAGCAAATGACTTTTAAGAAATTCATTCCAGGTTTACTGAATCATCCTGCTTCACCGATTAAAGTGTATCCTCTCCAGTCTAATGTCTTCTTTCATAGTTTGAGCTATTCCCAACACTTAACTGGACATACACAGGTACATCATGCTCAGTATGTTACTGCATGAACTATATGGTTTTATGGCCTTTTTTTAATTTGACACTGTTGGTTGCCGCTTTCACCAGCGGAATTATTGGTTGAAACATACGCAAAGTGCAAATGTTCAGCCACTCATGCGGGTTTAACACTCTGGGAAATTATAGCAATGATGAGAGTCTAATCTAAAAAAATGAAGTTTTTCTAGAGTGTGATAAGGTATGAGATCATCACCTGATTAGTCTTTTATCATCTCGTGTTTGCGCAAAAAAAGACTTTTCTATGTTAGGCAATTAAACTATAAAATAATAATTGTACAACAGAAGTATATAGGAAGTTTTACAACGTTGTAGAAGACGGCGCGCTTGTGTATACATTATGCTGCCAAGGTGTATGTGATTTAAAAATTGATGTAAAACCTAACTTAAAATTTGGATTTCCATCAACTCCTGTCCTTGAGGGCCACATATGGGCCAGTATTTTTATATGAACAGACTCATTTTCTGACTCTTTGGGCCTGATTTATCAAAGTTCCCCAAGATTTTAAAAGATAGACTATCATAGGAGAACCTGGGTGATCCAACAAGCCTAGAATGGATTTAAACATTATGAGCTATTAGTTGGCAAAAGTTTCCAGTCCTGGACCAGATCCATTCCAGGTTTGCTGGATTACCCAGGTTCCCCCGTGATAGTTTATCTTCTCCAGCCTTGGACAGTCTTATTAAATACGGTCTTTTGCAAACCATACCTTCTTAAATATACAACTGCCTAGAGTAATACAAAGAAATACGTGTGAATCGTGACTTCTGTGGTCTAAGGTTGGACACGTCAGGCCTAACTGAATGAGCTTTTCTGAAGTGTTATCATAAATAATTGGCATTTTTAATAACATACTTTTTTCACCTTTTTCGATTTAGTTGTATGTTAGTGCTGCCAACCATTAGCAGCCTCCATGCTGCTGCTTCCTGTCTATATGCATGCACTCCACTATGAAATATGGCATTAGGACAAGTTTCCTGATGGTGGAAAAAGTTGATCGTGTCTGCACAATGTGTGCTAAAGCTACGCAAACCTAAATGTCTATGTTGGGTAAAGCTCAAAATTTTCCAAAGGTTTTTTTGCAGTTGTAGACTTCATTAAAGAAATTTGTTCACTTCCTATCTGATAAAATGATTGTCTCCAGAACAGGAAATAAGGGAAAATCAATTCAACAACACAGAGAGAAGATGCCCTAAATAGGGCAAATGCTTTTTTGCTGTACAGATTTCCGCTTAGTTTATGTTGGTAAAAGGTACTCCAGATCAGAAAGTAGCTCTGGATAGCAGTAAAATCCAATAGGGGTATTAACCATATCCCAGTCTTAAAAAAAAGTTTTTGGTATAGATACAGATAGGACTGTGCAGCACCGTGGAAGGAAAGAGATTGCTGACATCCAGCAGAACATGACCAACAGAGCAGGATATTTGTTGCTATCAGGCTGTACTACAACTTCAGAATTCTTTGGATGTTGAAAAGAATCAAATAATCTGTAGCAAAGAGTGGAAAAGAGCATTTTACACCAAATCTTACTTTATAAATGTGAAACTAGCTGACAAAAAAAGTGTCTTGCCTGCCTATAAAACATCATAAAGCAGATGTAACTTTGAGTAAGGTTTGTAAATCTAGAGATCCAATCTAATTGGCCACTAGGAGCAAGGCCGGCATGTTTGGCTCAGTGGCTAGTATGCATGTCTTTATAACATTAGGGTCCCAGGTTGGCCAGGACACTATCTGCATATTCTCCCCATGTTTGTCTGGGCTTCATCCCACATCCCAAAAACACATTTAGGTTAATTGGCCTTATAATGTGTTAATGACATATGACCATGATAGAGGCATTAGATTGTAAGCTCTTCTAGAATCATCTAGTGACCATGAACTATGTAAAATACTATGTAATATGTCAGCGCTATATAAATACAAGATAATAATATTATTCAACAAGAAGTTTCTCTTTCATACAGTTTTAGTAAAAGTAATATTGTAGTAGCGGAAGTCTTTCTGTGCTGACAAAGACATTTTACCCTGTCCATACTGTAACCTGTCATTCTATTTCGAATTAGCACAGTTCCATAAAATCCATATGCATAGTTAAAGTGATAGACTAAAAAGGCAGCAGATATGGGGAGAAAATTGAAATGACATTTGAATTGGAAGAAAGGAGGTGATGAGATGGTCAAATACCGGATAACATTGAGTGCGGAACAAAAGGAGAATGAGCAGGAGGAAAAGGAGGTCAGACAGGGCCCTGGGGGTGCAAAGGCAAGATGGGGCAGCTGTTTGCTGACCAGCTCTCTGTCACACCTAACTTCTTTTCTTGGCATTCTTAAGTGAGTAATTATTACTAAATAATGGCATTGCTGGAGGAGCAACACCAGTCTCAAGCACATTACAAGCTGACCGGGACATAATTAGCATTTTGATTATTTCAAATAGCACTTCAACACCACAACTTAGATGTACATGACACCAACTCTGTCCCCTTGTCTGCCAGCAAAGGACTTAGGGAGGCTGGCACTACATGAGATTTTTACCATAGACAACTAAGATGACAATTTACCATACAACTAAGGAATATGGCAATTAGTAAAATATGTGAAATGAATAACAATAAACAGTCTTTTATCGAGTTTGATGAAAAGAAAGCTTTTAAAATATAAATATTAACAAATTAGTGGAACATGTAACTGCAATAACAATAAAGGCAGACTGTGAAAAAAAGTATTAAGTGAACACAACATACCGGTACTATAGGCCTAAAGAAAGACAGAAACAATTTTTAATTCTTATGAAATTCCAAATAGTGGGCTCCTTTACAAGATTTGTTTAGGAAAAGGCAAAAAAACTATGCAAAAAAAGTAATTAAGGATAGCAACTGAAAAAAGTTCAGTTTTGGGTACCAGATCACAAAAAGCATTTTGTAGAACTTATAGATGCCGTGATAAGCAATAAATTGATTGTCTTCCAAATTATAGCCATGGAGGTCCTAAATGATAAAAAATAGATTTATTTAATTTTAATTATTCTGCCTCTAAGAAGGAGTATGGTCACCTTGATAAAAAAAAACATTCCCATAAAGTAAAATAGGTGAGAAGTTGTCCACTTCAAAGTTGAACTGTATCTGTGTGCCGTCTTTAGAGTTCTTGCCATATTGTGCACCTATGAACATCAAACGTATACCTTATGGAAGATTTAACTCCTAGAGTTCATAGACAATGCAAGGTTCATACTTTTCCTCATCACTACTCCAAGATCTTACACGGCCATTCTTTGCAACTGCAAAAGATGGTTCAACCTTTCAAAAGAGTTTACAAAAGAAATGTTATTGTAAAAGCTGAGAAAATGTAAAATAACATCCCACAGGAACCATTTCTACTTGGTTCAGTAGATTTTTTTATAAAAAGGGGTGGATATAGTGGGCAAAACATAAATGATTAATAAATCTACTAAGATTGTAGTATGGTATGTCTGGGAGTCTTTTCTTATTAACTTTAGGGATTGGGATGGTTTAGTTTTTGTTGTGCAAATGGGGTGTTTTTTAAAACCTTTTTCACTTTCATCTGAATCAACCATAGATTGGAGGGGTTGTGTTGTTGTTTTAAACAAAAAACAACCAAGAATACAAAGAAAAATCAAAGAACCCAGAGCTTATTTTTCCTTGATTAAAAATACATGGTTTGAGTCTGTGGATGTCATTGCTCTGTTCTTTTATTTAAAGCATACAATAAAAATACTTATATCACAAAGTTTTAAACATCTTTAAACACAACTCTTGGACTCCTCACCAACTTCCAGTCTATGATACCCAAATTCAAACTGGAAAAGTACAAATACTATTCCTGGTGTCCACCGACCAGCCATGTGACACGGCCAATTCTCTTTATTTTCTGTAGTTCTCCATACATGATCACTTGTGAATATGACAAAAAATGATAACTATGTCAGGTTTTTTAATTGAAAACATACCATTATAAGTAAATATATCACAATATGATGGACATTTTAAAACACAACCTAACTCCATTTCTGACCTGTTCCTCCTTCTTCCTTACATTTTTTTATATTTAGCACCCATACATTTTTCCAGGTGTCTTCTGGCAGGTCATGTGACACATTGGGCCTGGTTAATCAAAGCTCTCAAAAACTAGATAGACTATCATGGAAGAATCTGGTTGATCCAGCAAACCTAAAAAAAAGCATTTGCCAAATAATAGCAAATGATCTTAAGAAGTTAATTCCAGGTTTGCTGGATCATCTGGGTTCACCCATTATAGTCTATCTTCTCCTGGAGAGCTTTGATAAATCAGGCCCAATGGGTCCTTCTGTATTCCTCTTCTTCTCCATCAGTAGCCTTTTATAAACTAATACTGATATGTCAGGGAACCATGGTCACCACGTAGTGATGTGGCTACTGTTCTCTCCATCATTCTTTTGTGAGTCCAGCCTGATAACCACCCCTACATAGGAGTTTTATTAAAACTGTTTGACTAAGGAATACATTTATATTTAACATGGGTTTCAATCACATGTAAAGGCAGTTTTTTACTCCATTTATTTTACATCTATAAACATCTCATTTAGCATGATATTATTTATATACTATAAGTTATAAAGGTAAAACTACAATCATTTTATTACATGTTATAACCTAAATATTCAGACACAAATAACGTATTCTTACACTTTTTTTCCTGGTCCTTTTTGTGGTCTGAATAAAGATGGCTGAATTCATATACATACTATAAAGTTTTGCCTCAAGCCTTGTCCATCTGCTCTGTTTAAAGATGGCTGATCAGACATAAGGCTTACCCAGACATAAAAGAAAAGAAAGACTCCATTGAGGTGTGGGATTAAAGAGAGAAACCATCTTTTCTCTTTCTAGGCCATGAGTGCAGATCTACATCGGGATGGGAACAATATCACCATTACATAAAACACCACCTACTTTCTTACCATAATATAAACCAATTATACATCACAACAAAAATAAACGTTGTGGAAACACAGTTACCATTATTTCTCCTCCACTTTGCATGCCATTTAGCACTATGTAATTAGGTAATAATCATGGTAAAAAGACAAGGATTATAAACACCATACAAGAAAAAAGCAACATACAGTCAAGGCGTTCCCTGGAAAGTGGTAAGTTAATGTATGTAAAATATAATTTTAAAGGGTAATTGTAAACAATTAGAGTAAAAAGCATTAAACTAAAAATCACAATATTGCAGAACAAAAGCAGCTATAGGCAGAAAACAGTCATCTATGGGTTAGCAGGCTGAACTATCGTTCCTAATGGATTTCAAATTATCAACATTACTAAACTCCTTACAAGCTTGGAGAGAGATGCTCCTTTCTCCCCCCACCTTACATCTATAATTTGTAATCAAGAGCATAATTTTGTCATTTTGCATTACTAATTATCTAATCATGACACAGTGTATAACGTACATGTCTACCCAATTAGCTAAGACAATTATTAAAATTTGGAAGCCTAATTATGTCTCAATTTAATGCTGGCAAACTCTTGTCTAGTTGTGTAATTAAAATGCTGCCTTTGCTTCTGCCTTCAGGGCAATGGATGATTAGGACCTGTCAGGGGGTGTACTCTACCAAACCAGCCAAGCGTACAGTGCTACATGACCCTACATTGTAAGTGTGTCAACATATTAACCTGAATTCCAATCAGCGCATGGAATCACATTTGGTAGAGCTGCAGAGGCTAAAACATGCAGTAATTTATTAAAGAGAAAAAATACATGCCTTTTAATTAATGCTATAAAAGAATTGACACATCAAGTGCTCGGAGTCACCAGACTGTTTCATCTAATTAGGAGCCTATGAGTATTTGCTTTTGTCGGCAAAAAGAGCTTTCAGTTTTCTTTCTGACTTCTGGTGACTGTGTATTTTTATTTACGTATTAATTTGCTTCGGCAAGTCCTCATGTTGCTTATGAGATGTGGGAATTACCCGAGTCATAAATATAACGTGTCATTATACCAAGAAAAATGTTTTTGATGAAAAAAAAAATAATTTAGTTATATAAAGGGTATGTAAATATTATTGTAAAGGAGACCAAGTACCGTTGTGCTAGCTGTGTACAAACAGAAGTTAAAGGACAAGTCCACCCAAAACCTGCCAAGATACTACTTATAAAATCATTACCAGTTCTCCATGACATAACATATATTTATATTGGGTATACCTGTTCCTATACCTCTGCAATGCCCTTTTATTCCAACTCTCATTGTTTAGGGGGCCCAAGATGATAAGGGCAGCATTGTTTACTGCCCCATTCCAATCTTACTATGGAGACAAAAAGTGTAGAAGCAAAGGATTGGCAGTTCCTATGCTGTCAAAATGTTGGTACCACAGGAATTTTTAGAGCTGGGTCATTAAAGTGTTTGTAGTGATGAGGAGATGTAGTCAGCGACAAGGTCAGCGACAGGTGGGCAGTGCCGAGCCACGTAAGCTGGCAGAGACAAATTCAGTAACTTGCAAACTATGAAAAAGCCAAGGTCATTACATAAACAAATGAGTAGAATAGCTGATGAGTTGAAGAACAAGCCAGATCAGAAGTCACTGAGAATGTAAAATGGTAAAAGTATGCATTAATGTTTCACCAGGATCCTTTACTGACAATGGGCGAGTCAGACAATTTTGTCTTGTCTAGCAAATCCTAAAAATTCCTAATTAGGTTAAGGTCTAAACTATGTGGTGGCCAACACATGTGCACAAATGATGTCTCATGCTACCTGAACGACTCTTTCACAATCTAAACCCAATGAATCCTGGAAATGTCACAGTGGAATATGCCCGTACCATCAGGGAAGAAAAAATCCATTGATCAAAAAACCTGGTCATCCAACATAATTTTGTAGTCAGCTGACCTACATAACACCCCAGATAATAGGACTGCCCCATAGGCTTGGGGACTTTTGTAGGCCAGTGAGTATATAGTTACAATTCTGTATGACTAACTATTCTTAGATAATTGTATATGAAGGTATATTTTACTAATACTATGGAGTTTGGTTGAACAACATTACTTTTTTTAATAATCTGTTGTCCATAAATATAAAAATAATCTGTTGTTTGGGATTTTTTTTTTAGATGAGTAGAAAGTCCCTCTTTGTAAACCCAGCTTTAAATATGAAGGCAAAGTCAATGAAACTGACACTGTAATGTAGTTTTATTACTGGCACAATAGAACAACCACCTTTTTTGTTTGAAGATGTCTCTGTGGTTACTGGAGAGTGTGGATCACACCCAGTAAATGAAGCAAGGCCTTTGGTACCCTCCTGTAGTGAGCCCTACTTGTCGCAAATGGCCTTGTTCAGGATCACACGGGGTGGGACACTATAAGCTCAGTTCTGTGCTCTGACTTGTTCTCATGCCTGACGGCATGCTTCCCTCTTGTCAGCAGCAATTGACTGGTCAGATTCACCCTTGTACAGCAATTACAACAGCTCATTGACAGAACAGTGACCCAGCTGGACCTGATAATAGAAACCTATTGATTTTTGCGGGCATGGATGTTCTGTAACAAACCAAATGTATTGATATCAATTGTTTAGATTCATGACATCCACAGCACATCAAAATTTCAATGGTCTCTCAAAGCAAGCAGGTCTGTTTCCAAAAATTTGGAGTTCTTCCAGCTAGAGCTGAGATACCTTTAAAGTATAACCTGTAGAAAAATGCACATCTGATATTTCTTGTCTGAATGTGTTGAAGCACATACATGTACGTACATGCCACGACTGCCAATGGAAGGGTGTAATGAAGATGAAACAAATGTACTTCCCTACCTTACAATAACCATATAACACTTTCAAATCTAATACTGAATCTGTATTGCAAATTCTTCCTCAAATCCATTTACTCCTTCTTGAATTCCTGGCAATGATATTCAGAAATCTGAAATTAGTTAATATGTACAGATTCTCTACTACATAAGTTAATATTACTAGTTATTATTACTCAATTTTCTTAATTTTTTTATCAAATTGTAATAATGTAACCTATTTTTTTTTTTTTAACTTTCTTAATACACAGATGATTAGTATTCAATTATCTAAGAAATATATAAATAATTTTTATATATTTGATTTAAATATAAATATATTTATGTATATCAGTAATCTTCATCTAGCATCTTTCCAGTCCCTTATGGCTTTCATGTTTAATTTCTAATATTCATTAGACTTTGCTCCTACTTCTGCCCTAAATAAAGGAAGCCAACCAGGTTATATATATATATATATATATATATATATATATATATATATATATATATATATATATATACCATTATACTATTATAACTAATAAGTGTTTTTTTATTATTATTTATTCATTTGCTAGCATAATTGGCCTTTTGCTGAAGACCTTTTAGGAGATTACAGGAATTTTATGGGGTGCCCCCTTTGAATTAAAATTTGATGAGGCCTGTAATATATTGTATAAGGACAATTATTAGTAGATTGCAGAAAATAGTGTAAAGACAAGATGCATAAACTTTTTTTTGAGAGAACCAATTAATGTAAAAATAGAAACATGTAATGCACAAGACAATTTTCCTTTTTTAGGTAAAGGATGCCTGAAAAAAAAATGAGAGGGAAAGTGAAAGAAAAGGAGATGGTGCAGAATAAAGGAGTAGGAAATGAAAGATACCACTAAGCAACCTCAAATACAAGTATGACTTTAGTGTCCTGGTGTGGCATCCATAGTTCTATAAGGTTCTTGCTTAAAACTTCATCTCACTTGGTAAGCTAAGTGAATTACACCTTGCAAGGGGAAATCGCATGTTTGCTATGTGAACAACCTATATTTCTTTAGTTAATCAACCCCATTGTGTCCATATAGGCCACACTGTCATCATACTATCTCTCTTTTCAGGCGACCTGGGGCTAAAGTAGCATAGATTTACTATAGTTAGAATTTCCTCAAAAGTCACACCATTAAGCCATGTAGTAGTAATTGGATTTACCTATCAGTAAATACCTAAAAAAGAGATGCTCAATGATCATAGGAAAAGTATTGTATATATTGTATATATTAATTAATGAGAATTATTATGCTAGTCTCAAGGCAACAAGCTAACTACACACATGGAATACATTTATGTGAGCTGTTTTACCTGTCAGTGGATTTGCATTTGTATTTCTGTCCATTTAGTTCTGAGATTTAGTTCTGGTTCTGTCTGGCAGGGTAGGAGAACGGATTCTTCCCCTATTTATTTAAAGCAGAAGTAAACCCAAAACAAACAAAATCACACTTACCTTCAATCCCGCAGATCAGTCTATCGAAAGGTTTCTTCCATCGGGCCCTTGTCGTTCTGGTATCCGTCTTTGGCCCGGCGCAGAGGGAGCGCCAGACGCAGACATTTTCTTCTCTCATTTTTTTTATCTTTCATTCTTTATTCCTACATCACCCAATTTCATCTCTGTGCAGGCGAGAGATTGTGTGACGTAGATTGGGAAAAAACCTGCAGAACCCACTGCGCATGTGTGAGATCAGCAATTTTTTCCCTATTAATGAAAGGGCTCCTTCTGCTCAAGATGCTCGGGCATGTGCAGAAGGAGCAGCCAAGAGCCTCCCGGGATGACGTAGGTATATAAGCGATCAAGTATTAAGGGGGCAGTGCTGCACCCTTTTTTTAAAAGAAAAACAAACACACCTTTTTACTTTAAATAAAAGTGTTGTCTACCCTTTTAAAAATTCTGAGTTTAGGTACACTTTAAACAACACAAATTTGTGAACAGAGAAGTAGCAGCTCAGCTCCTTATCACTCTACCGTCTTCTTCTATTAGCATGTTTCTCCTTAACACAGGAGCACTGCATCACATCTAATTGGCTCTTTATGCTGCTTCTCCCACTCTCAATTCAAGTTCTGCTGTATGTGGAGCTGCAAGAGGCTGATAACAAGATACTACACTACTACTACAAATCTGAATTGATCTGTGTCTTTAATATGTGGCTGAAGTTCACTTTTAATAGAAAATGGGACAGAGGGACAAATAAGGTATGGCTTATAACCCCTGCCAGGTTTTAGCTGTCGTCAGCAATCACCTTACAGTTTGTTGTGAGTAACAGCACTATTTTCCGGTGTTGCACTTCTTATAACTGAGCTCCTATATGTTCAGCTGGTGTATAGGATATTCTGCTTGACTGCTTCACTGTAGGGTTATTGAAAGGAAGCAGATTTCTAGTCCAGTTCATGAACAGAAAGACCACTTGCAGTTTCAAATCCAGTTAGCAGATTAATGCCTTTAAAATCCATTCCACTTTGAAGTATAATAAAGTAGTTCTCCTCCAGTCATATATTCTAAGAAATAACAATGGAGGCAATTGGTAAAAAGCAGAGCTAATCAGTTCAAAGTAATGTAATTATAATGAGATGTAATACTATGGCATTTCTGCATTTGTACATCTTTGTTAAGAAAAAAAAAAAAGCTGTCAAAGTCTACAGAGTATTTTCTAACACTTATTTATCATCATTGTTCTAACTGATCCCCAGGCAGGAACGTGATATCAGCCGCTTTTGCTATTTTAGGAATCATGATACAATTGTGTCTACATGAGAAAAATAGTAAATCGGCTCTGGAATTGAATTGCTGGATCTCAGTTTGAACACATTGTCATGACACCTTTTATTATGTGTTCCACAATATATATATTCACAGAACGATGCTTTGGTTTGCATTCCTAGAAACATATTTAAAAAAAATAATATTAAGCAAATTATTAGAAAATATAAAAAAAATATTGTGTTATATAAATACATTAGGATTTGCTAGTATGACGTAAGTTTACCTACCAATGTGTCCAAGTGCAGATGGTGCAGGGACTCCTGCAGAACAAGACGAGCGTGCAGTGGTGTAAAGCAGGGGCAGACTTACAGAGGTGCAAAGTGTGATGTTGCACAATGGCCCCAGACACTCCTCAGCCAATAGGGGCCCCAAGTAGGTTCAACAGGGGAATCCAAAGTCAAAAAGGGCCCACTCTTGGGTATGACTGCCACTACATTAACGTGATTGTAAACCCTAACAATTATTTCTCTTATTTGCTCCAATTTGGTCTGTTAAATATACAATTGAATGTGTTTTGTTATATCTGCCAGATGTCTTGTGAACAGATAATTTCCTGTGCTGGGGGGAGTGTTCTGTAGTCCAGAACAAGGGTGATAACGCCAAAGATACAGCACGTTCAATGGCCTAGGACAAGAAAATGTGCAACTGAAGTAAAGTAAATCTGTAAAAGAAAACAAATGCAGCCACCACATCTAAGTAATAATACACTTCAAATTTTTACATATTGTTCTTGCACCTAAATACACTTTAAAGTAGCCTGTTTTCTTAAAAGAATGATCATATTTACCCTATATATTTCAGTATAATCTGAGCTTTTGTAACCCAAAAATGGCTTTAGAAGAACTGTACACCTTTAAACAGTCGAGACGTGTTAAATACTCAGTGAGAGGCGATTAAGGCGTTTATAGATACTTGCCATTTGATAATAAAGTGTTTGTTATACACTTTACACATAATGCAATCTACTGGTGGCAAACAGTAATGCTCAAAAGTTCATTTAAATACACAATACTTATATATAGATACAATGTTTTTCCTTTAAAGAAATATTTTATAAATGACACACCATGGATATAATTATTCACATTCATTTTATAGGCATTTTTATTGATTACTGTTTTAAAAGTCAACAATGAAATCCATATTTTGTGCCCTAGGTTTATACTTGAATCAAAAAAAGTTTATATGTGTTTTCAAGTAAATGTAAGTACCTTGGTTTCTAGCATATGTGACATGAGCAGCCAACAAAATAAAAAAAACAACAGTACTTTTTCTGAATATAAATACACATTATTTTTCAAAGAAATGTTATTTTAATCAACATTTTATTAGTTTGCCAGGCTACCGGAACCTTCTCACAGCTTAGGTCCATTTGGCTGAAAGTTCTATCATCTGTTACTGTAAATCTTGTCCCCTTGTTCCTTATTTAACCCCATCAATACCAATTCCACAGACATTCAGAGGATTATTCCCCCTGCAATTCATTCTACTAGAAAAGGTGTTAAGTAACAATTGACGAGGATATCAGCAATAGGAGGACAATTTCACAGCTCTTAAGAACACAAATCCCAAAAGCTGGATATGGAGCCCCAGTGTTTAGTAGAATAGCTAAAAATATGAGGCATGTGACAATAAAATCACCTTTAAATGATCTGTTATTACTGCTGACAAAACAACTCACAGAAAACAGCTCAAGAGACAAATCCTATCTTACCCTTAAATGCTCTATACAAGGCAATTCAACAACAGTGTACCAAACAATAGCTGCTGAGATGTATACATAACAAAGGCATTATTCAAGTCTGTTAGATCCTTTATGTAGAAAAGTGACAAGAGATCATCTGATTACACACCCTTTTATTTGATGTTTGTCTCTGCAGAATTTCAGTAATCACTAAACAATAGAGATATCAATGCTTTCTACAACAATGGCTACGCCATTACATCTTGACAACAATGCTCTCCACCTTTTGAAGTACTGTAATCTAATACCCCATAATGCTTACAAATGCCTTGCTCACAAAACCATTTGTCCCATAGTTGTAGTACATTCAGATAAGGGAATTCAAAAAACTTTAGCAAACTACATGCATTGTTTATTTTTACACTGGACTGTTTTACTGCCTGTTTCCTTTGCTAAAAAGATAATATGTAAGTTTATAATGATAATTACTAATGGAAAAGAAGATAGACTTAAAATACCTAACTTAAAATCAAATGATTTAAAATAGACTCAATTTAAAATGATCCCTGATTTAAAACAGACTTAAAATCCCTGAAAGTTTTCCAAGGCTGGAGAGAATACAATTTCACTTTAATTACTTTTATAACATCCTTTCCAGGTTTGCTGGATCACCCAGCTTCACTGATGAAAATGTATTCTGTCCAGCCTTGGAGAACTTTGCTTTGTGGTTGTCACTGTGTTTGATGAAGAGTGCTGGTTGCCTTATGGGCCGACGTTAGGGGAGTTCAATGGCCTTTTGATCGAAAGCTTTCCATTTTAAGCGTCAGGAGCGTTTTGTCTCGGGAGGTCAGCTAACGTGTGGCCCTTCATGTTTTTTGTGTGTTATTTTTGCACCAGCGCTAGGGTTTTTGTTTTCAGGATCATGCTCTTAGGGTTTCAAAAAAAATTATAGTAGTGGTTCCTTGAAGACCTGAAAGTTATTTCAAGGGTTCCTTCATGTTAAAAGGTTTTACAAAACACTGATCTAGATGAACAGCTAAAAAACTCTTTTACTAACCTTTTCCCTAACCCCCTTCTTCTTCCTAAGGCTACGTTGTGTGAGGCCCCCTAACATCCTTACTCATGATTAAATTGAAAGTTTACCTTATTACATCATATATAATCAATCTATGGCTGCAGACTAATTTTCTTCCCTCCCTTCTTCCTGTAATATGGATGGGTAACAGAAGGCCCTCTAGATTCTCAATAATTTATTGCCTCATAGGGAGGTCCTTAGGACTTAGCAAGTTATGAAGGCATAGCATGGTTCTATGGAAGTGTCAAGACAGACACTGGAGACATGGAGTGGCAGAGACAAACATTCTTCAAAATATTAGAATCCGACTAAGATCTGCACATTTTTTCATTCTGTATGGGAATAAAGCCTCTGAAGCCAAAACAGCTTAAGATAAATGAACATGGGGCATAAAACAAGTATAATTCAAGGACCTTCTGTTTGTAAGGGGAATCATCTATAGCCAACAAGAAACCTTATTACTTAGCAGGACTTCCCTGGGCTCACCTAATGCGCTAACATTTTTAAGTCAGGTCTTTAGCAGATTTTCACTTTTTGGTTAGGATGATAGCACACAGCCAATGGATTTTAGGGATTTTGTTCTCCCTTTTCACGTCTCCTCTTGCCTATCTATATTAGGGATTCTGGCTACCCCTGTCCATGAACAGTTGGTTTATTGCATGCAAACATTGGCCTTGTGTTTGGTGCTGTGGCTATCCTCTGTGGCTATCCTCAGAGCATAGAAATATGGCTGTGTGTTAATAAAACTGTCTGCTTTTTTTATTATATTTCAATGAAGTAAGAAAGAAAGAAACAATGAAGAAAGTTGAGTTGCATTGTGGTATCATACTCTAAATGTAAGCTAAGTTTATGAAATACATAATAAATATGCAAGAAAACCATTTTCTGGGATGAATGCTGCAATATCTACATTTTAAAGGCATGTAATAAAAATAGAAAATATATATTTAAAAGAGAATGAACAAACACCTGTGTGCTGGAGTACTAAGGGATTACATATATACATGTTTCATGGCAGTGTCAATGCTTTCTCCAAGACTTCATTGTAATATATGTTCAATGCAAAGCCAAGGCCAGGACATGTAAATGCCATGCCACAATGTATGTGCTCTGAGAGTAAACAATTATTAATTCTTTTCATGTATGAAGTATATGTACAGCCCTGAATAATTGATATTGTAAGCAGTCTGAGGATGGTTCTAAGCCATTAACCGTCCTTGTGATCTAGTGTTTGATTTTCACTGTGAGATGTATGTAAAAGCATTACAGCAGGTGTGATGGGATCAGTTAATTGACAGGTCTGATATGTAGACCCACAGGGTTCACCAAGGTTGTAGAGTAGACCTGGTTTTTATTCAACCTCTACATTAATCCACTTACTAACATACTCATGGGACCTGGAATGCAGTGTTATCTCAATTATTAACAGAAAGGTTGACCTTCTGTTATACACAAATTATTCTGAATTTTTTCTGTTTGCACTGGTCTGGTGAGACAGCTGCTGTGTATTCCTCAGTGTGATGCTGATTGGAAGTATTTGGGCTGGACAATGGCTCCTTGATTTGGGAGACAGAGGGATTATCCACTTTTTTCAGTGAAGACAGAATAGATATGATGGAGATTTTCTTAGTCTTTGAGATGTTAATCCTTCCTTCATTTAATATCAGGGTAGATGCAAACAGATTTGAAAGACGTTCAGTGCATCGATCTCTTTGTGTTAATGTGTATGAAAAAGGAAAACAAACAATTTCCCCTGATTTTTGATAATGTATAAAAAAATAGATTCTATTATTATTTTGCTTAGTAACTACATAGGATACCAAAACCGAACATAAGATAAACATCTGCTATTCAGTAAAATTTGGAATTTGTGGGGCAAACATTTTCTGCCTTTTAATTTGACTATTATCTCTGACTGCTTCTTAGACTTATTTTTGAGATCAGACCCACCCAGTCTCATCCTTCCCTCCCACTCATCTTTTTCTATTTATCTCTTTTCACCCTTTTTTTTCCTATTTCTCACTATGGAATGGGATGATGATTGTATATAGAACATAGAACTGATTTATTAAAGCTCTCCAAGACTGGAGAGGATACACTTTCATCAGTGAAGCTGGGTGATCCAGCAAACTCGGAATGGATCTGGTCCAGGATTGAAAACATCTGCTAGCAGCTAGAAAATTACTTTGAAGAAATCCATTGCATCCAATCCGTCAACCAGCTTCACTGATGAAAGTGTATGTCCTCAGCCTTGGAGAGCTTACACATAATAATAATAACTAATACATTAAATAAGTTTATTAAGTCAGGTCCTTTGTTCCTTATACAATCATCATTCCTAGAATACTTTCTAGTTGTTTGCCCACATCATCTAGTTTGAAAGTTGCTTTGTTATTATCACGTCTTTGTATTGCCCTCATTTACTACGATAGACCTTTGGTTTTTGTCATTTTAAGTACTAGTAGACTTTGTTTTATTGAATTACCTGCACTGTTCTTGGACACTGGATGTAAAAAACATACCACTAAAATAACTGAAACTGAAAAGAGATAGGAAAATAGAGAATTATTAGGAATGGCGGTTCAGTTTCACTCACCTCCACCTATTGATTGTGATGTGGGGAACTGAATGGTTGGCAAGTAAACACTTCTTACCTCCATGGGTCTGAACCTAGTCCTATAGTTTCTCTGTCTTTCTACTTAAAAAAAAAAAATCTTACCATACACATTAAGAATGTGCATACAGTACCTGGGCTAAAATACCTATTAGAAGTTTTAATATGGTTCCAACTATAATATTAGTGGTTAGTACATTTTGTAGGGTTGATCACTAAATTTTAAACCAAAAAGGTTGTCACCCATGAAAGTTATAACCCAATCTGGTAAAAAAAAAAATGGTGAAACTATAGGTCGCCCCCACAACGGAAGGAAGGTATAATGCTTATTTACATCTCTATGGTGCTTTTAAGCATTAACAAATTTCTTTTCTTACAAGCCAAAGCACACAAAAATTGTGTGCACTATATTTAAGTGTGCAGAGCACCATAACACATGGTAACAGAGTGAAGAGGAGTTAGGAAAAGTACATTGGTGTGCCATGCAAAATGAATGTCACTGCAATTAATTAACACATATTATGTGGTCTTCACCTGCATGGGATGATGATGGGGGTGTCCTCACAGGATATAATAATGCATCCACATCTGGATGAATTGTGTAGTAGTAGGCCATGATTCTTCAACACAAAGCCCTGCCTGTGACTGAAAAATAAAAACAAAGTAAATTATTATGCCCCTCACCCTCCCCTTCATTACATTGCTTTTTTCATCCTACCGGCATGCTTTTTGGCAGCACATAAACTGACTGGCTCCTTGTGCTGTTTCCTTTTCTCTCATGCTAGGCTCTGATGTACAGGAAATACAAGAGGGCGATACTTGGTAACAAAGTAATGAGTTCTTTTGTCACATCCAAAAAAGTATCTTTATCACAAAAAATACCATATCACCAAATAGATTTTCTGCCCATACAATCAATGTATGGTTAAAGTATACCTAAGTATTTTTTTCTATTGAATGGAGAAGGAAAGTGTTGAAATACCTGCCAAGTTGTTGTATGTGACCCCACTATTTGTTCCAATGACTATTGTCAGTGGGATATAAGTGTAGGCAGGGGGTGATGGGAAGAAGGTATGTATGACTATAATTCATATGTCTTCACCCAAATCAAATCCTTCCATTCTAGTTGCAATTCTGTGCTATGGTGAACACCCAGGTGCTGACCTTGTCTACTTATCTCCAGATTGGCCATTGAGGACTTGTCTGCCCTACCACATCCATGCCTCAATGGTTTGC
This sequence comes from Pyxicephalus adspersus, assembly GCF_032062135.1. Classification (NCBI taxonomy): domain Eukaryota; kingdom Metazoa; phylum Chordata; class Amphibia; order Anura; family Pyxicephalidae; genus Pyxicephalus; species Pyxicephalus adspersus. The sequence continues at coordinate 29,557,945 of NC_092865.1, read as the reverse complement.
AAACATTCATTGTTTATCTTTTTACGAAGGATTCATACACCATATATCAAATACATGTTTTCCTGATTTTAAGCACAACTTGCTGTGTCCACCTCAAGGTCAGATAAAGCCAGGAGGCTAAGTCTTACTTTGCATGAGACCCTACAAAACTTATGATCAGATTGTCAGACATTTCTTAGCAACACTTCGAAAAAAACATTCCTGCTATGAATGTTAAGCTTTACTGGTATACAATTCCCAGGTTGTAATCTATCTCCTATTTTAAATAGTGCTACAAATGTCTACATTATGGAGGCCCCTGGCTAAAAGATGCAGAATTTTTGAAGATTAAAACTCTTTGACCTAGCTAGTTTACAATTCTATTCTTGTTAAAGCTCACTCCACTATGTAAACGTAGAATTTTACATGTGACTTGCTAGAAGGAACTAATGCATATGAAGTTTGATGTTGTTTGCTGATCAACTGCAAACAGAATATGATATACAATCGTCAAATTCAGGCTCATCGCTTGTATTTCTAAAGTAGCCAAATATAAATACACCATTACATAAAATAACCATTTGGAAAAATATCATTGGTATGCATAGCAAGACCAGCCATGTGCTGAGGGGAGACCGAGACAAGAAAGTATCTAACATATACAAACCTTTGTAAAGTGCTGCGTAATATGTCGCCACTATATAAATACAAGTAAATAAAACAAATATAGGTGTGTATTTATTATTAACATTAAACTTTATTTAGAACCAACATATTACTTAGCACTGTACATTACATAGGGGTTGCTATTATAGAACAGATAAAAACAATGACATAGGAGGAGGAGAGGACCCTGTCCAGAAGAGCTTACAATTCAAGAGCAATCATTTACTGGGTACTTTGTCCTGGAAATATTAGGTACTGATGTTTGATTTGTCATGGATTCCAAAGTTGCATTTACTGTATTCACAAAAGGTTAAAGATGCACCAGGCAGTTGTTTCATTGTTTTCACTGTTTTCACATGCACAGTATCAGGGAAGAAAAGATTTGCTGCAGCAATAACTCTCCATGGTTCTGAAACGTCAATATTACCCAATTTCAGCACTAGGAGTGTTGGATGTCAAATTCTTTACATTGAAAACTGGGGATTGGCTCTGGGGAGAGGGGCATATTTGACACAGGGCCGGATTTACACACTTTTTCCCCTAGGCCGTCTTGCAACAACAAGCAGAACTTCAAACCATCGGGTCATAACTTCTTCCCCTGGAGCCTGTACCTGTCTGCTTGGTAGGGTCATGGCTACACTGGTTGGTACAAGGGTACACATGACAGGGCAGCCATGTTGAGTGCCCGTGTAGTAAGTGAATGTGTAGTAAAGACAACTTTACCATTCTCTTACACAAAATGTATGTTACAGAAAAGACCTTTTCCTATAGAAGAAGAGATGTTGCCACATGTCAGATACTTTTAGATATTATTAGTATTATTATATGTATAGTATATAGTATATGATAGTAGATCTTGATAAAGGACACCTCACACCCACTGATACCTTCCTTTTTTTTTGCTCTGTTAGTCATATTTAAATAATTTATTTTCTTCCACACATGATGATAACTAAATGGAACGAAGGGGAGAAGGTCACATGCTCACCTGTACCCATAAGTAGTAGATTTTTCTCAGTGCTCCTGCAGATGAATGGCGTGGTGGAGATGAAGGTGAGTGCCAGTAGATAGGGTTCCCTGTTAGAAAGAAATCCATTTCTTTTTTTTTATATAATACCTACCTTCAGCAACAATATTCAGCATGACATCATTTTTCTGCATGTTGGAATATTTCTAACACTTTGCAAAAATGTTTTGGCTGGAGCTGGCTATAATGAATGCATAGATTTGTATGTGTGCTCAAGAGTTGCCCTTCAATGAGTTATTATAGCATTAGGTGACCATTCGGTGTCCTTTGAGGACTCTCCTTTACTTGGAGCTCACATTGCTAAACTGATGGGTCATTATTATGTCTTCCTTTCTAAAACAGAAAATTGGCCTTTCCCTGGAGACAAAAAGAAGAAAGCAGTTCTGTCTGTAGCAGCTTAAGGGAACATTTTACATCTAACTCTGGCCTCTGGCTCTTGACCTGACATGATTTCTGAATCTCATATAGTTACCAGAGCTAACATTATTCCATTCTACTTTCCTAGCTATGGGATAATTGTTAAAAAACCAACACAAAGGTAAAAGAAAGTGCATACTTATAATATAAGGCAGAAATAAAATAAAGTAAATAAACAACACTATATTCATAATTGATAGATAGGTTGATAGGTTTACATTATTACCATTTATACACACATCTTCATCTTTTCATTGCTGAACCAGACAGAAATGCATTTTTATCAGACATGTATTGTTAGAAGGAACATAAAATGGAGATTCTTCTGATTTTCAATTAAAATCTAAGGCTGACTTATTTACCAAGGGCAGTCTTCCCCATGTCAAAATGCTGCAAGAAAGAAAAAAACTGTGAAATAAAGAAAGGTTAAACTTACTTCACCGGCACATTCTATCCACAGCAGCTGCAGAACAGTGCAAGAATTTTTTTAGCAAGATTTGGATTAGTTTCTCCTGCGATCTTTATGAAAGGCCGGAGACGTCACTTCCTACAGTATAGAAATTAGAGAATGGAACAAAAATAAAGCCCAATAAAACCTTGTGTTAAAATTAGCTACATACATTTCAAGTTTATTGAAACAGGAGGTGTGCACAGCTTTATAGTTTATTTTCTTAAAAAAAAAAGAAAATATTGTGTACCCTGCCAACTGCTACAGTGTGGTACCTTGCTTATTGTTGGGAAGCAGGGATCTCCAATCACCAGGCTAATTCCAAATAATAGGCAAATCATGGTAAAAGGCGACTAGTGCTCCACCTTCTGGCTGCATAGATGATTGCATAATATTAGTATTAAATATTTTATAAATACCTGACACTGATTTCAACAAAACAGTGTAATAGAAAAGGTTTAGAAGATTTTCCTACTAGCTAATAATACTCTATGCATAATACCTGAGCCACTGATAAAAATGGGGTAAAATCTCTGGAGTCAGAATTGTATTTAGTTCTAACCATACCAAGTAAATATGTACAAAACAGAAAATAAATTTCTAATACATATTAACCATTTCAAAGAAGATTCAGTTTGTCTAATGAGCAAACATGATACATGTATTGTGAGTATATATATATATATATATATATATATATATATATATATATTTATATGTATATACACTTGTATATACAGTTAGGTCCATAAATATTTGGACAGAGACAATTTTTTTTCCTAATTTTGGTTCTGTACATTACCACAATTAATTTTAAATGAATCAACTCAGATGCAGTTGAACTGCAGACCTTCAGCTTTAATTCAGTGGGTTGAACAAAAGAATTGCATGAAAAGATTGCATAAAAATGTGAGGAACAAAATCAATACTAACTATAAACAAAAAAAGTATTTCAAAATATTAAAATAAATTGATTACGTTATATACATTAAATGTTTTATTTGTATGTATATCCAAAACAATTGAAGGTCAAAACATTCTCTTTCAGCAACCAGAAGCCATGTAGTTATATTTTTAAACACACACATTAATATAACCATTTACCAGGCAGAGCTATGCTGGAGTGATTTTATTTTTACAGCTAAAAATTGCATTTTGCTGTGTAAGTTTTCAGCATTGCTTCCTCTTGGTCTAATGTAAGAGCACATTGAAGTTGTACTTGTGAGAGGAGGTGGTAATATAAGAAAGAAGTATTTCCCACTGGGCAATGTGAATAGCGCTCGGAGCAGAGAAGCCAGATGGTTGATGTAGAATCTTCTGCTGAAATACATCTCTATTCAAGATGATGTTGCACTCTATTTTCTGTCTGGGCTGTCAATATAACTCTGCCATGGTATTTAAATCACATTAAGCTTTCTTTTATTCATATACCCCCATGTGATTTTTTTCTGGATACAATGAATGTACTTGCTTACAACCAGTGGTAGGATATGCTAGAATTAGTAGGTGAATTTAATCCCTTTTGGGACCATAGCTCCAACTCATGCATATAATGTCCAAAATTCTGTTTTATGTCCTGTGATTGATCACATAAATAATCTTTCTGATTGCTAAATTCAATTTATATTCCTTTACAGTGCTAGAAATAAGGGCATTCTTGAGTCGTGGGGGCTGACAACTATTGAATATGTAACTTTACTTAAATGCAAAAAATAACATTTTTTTTTTTTTTTACAAACTACATTACACTAATCGGACACACACATGACAAGACAAGAGCCTTGTTATAACAAGCCTGTGCCTGTTACAGATTCTAACTGCATGGCAGAAATATAATTCTCTAAGACATTCTTTTGTTTTATAGTATATTTTATATTGAAATACTACTTATTTTAAATGCTGAGAATGTAAGTATCTCTACTCATTGTGAAAGGCAATGTGGATCTGAAATGCAAAGTTTATATTTTAAAATGTATTTATTCGACAGTTACATTTTATTAATATTTTTATGATATTTTGGTGTCTTTGTTTTAATTCTATACAGCCTCTAGATTTTTTTCCTTTTGTAACCAGTGATTTTTGTAGTTTTCATTAGTGGTTATAATTCTATTTAGGTTATTGTATCTTAACCACATTGAACACAACTCAAAAAGTGTTCCCTAGTTTTGGGTTTTATAGAGTTTTTTTAGTTTATAAATTATATGCTGTTGGGAATTCCCAGGGCACTATAGAAGCACAGTACTGGAATAAGTACAATGTTATTGGAATTCCTAGAATGGTCATTTCAAATACAGCCATTAAACCTGGGTGATGTAGTAAAAGCCTTTTGGACTTCCAGGTACACCATAATTGTTCTGCAGTTGTGAATAGTGTGTGAATGCCCACACTGAGATTTTATTAGTCATCAAATGTTTCACCAATATGCCTCCGTCTGGACAAGAGTCCATAAGACCAATAGGAGTCAATCCACTCCATCCATCCATGGATTGTATGTTTGTATTTCATTCATAACCTCAACAGATTCTCTGAAGTATTATTTACGAGGACCATGTGGGAGAAATCCATGTAATTCCCTGAAGATCCAGCAAATTCTGCTAATTCAGACCTAATCCTAAAGCAGTAAGTACTACATTTTTGTAATGTTAGGATTACTGTTTTCTATCGTAAATCAGTGAATCAATGCATACCACAACTTGTTCTCTTTCTGTATTAAAAAATAATAGTAATACTATCTTACAGTGTAAGAACGCTAACAGCTTTGGTACTTCCTGCATAATTAACAGTATGGAGATGAACCACCCAGGTTCCATGAAAGGCTAAGTAAAACATCAACTGGCTGTCCAGCTGTTCCAGCCACTGCTGCTGATTCTTTCTCCTCTACTGCACATTATTTTCCTCCAGGAGTGATGAAGGGTGCAGTGGCTAAGCCAAAAGCAGCAAGCAGAGGCTTGAAGTAGAAATGTCGTTACCTCTTCAACATTGAATTCCACTCCAGATTTTACTGTTCTGGTAAAGCAGCCAGTATTCCATCCAGCAGCTGCTGGCCTGAGTGACCCAAACCCCCACCTATCACCTCAACTAAGTATTGCACTTCTGGTACTGACATTGCTGCCATATAGACCCGGATTTACTAAAGGTCTCGGAGGCTGGAGAGAATACACTTTCATCAGTGAAGCTGGGTAATCCAGCAAACCTGGAATGGATTCATTAGCTATTTGTTAGCAAATGTTTTCAATCCTGGACCAGATATATCCCAGGTTTGCTGGATCACCCAGCTTCACTGATGAAAGTGTATTCTCTCCAGCCTTGGAGAAAATCAGGGCCATAGACTGGTGGTCAAACCTGCCATCTTATGTGTACTAAGTCAGTGACAGCATCTCCTGAATCTAATATGGCCCACAGAGGCTACTGCACTGCCTAAGAAAACAAAAAAGATGTTGCATTTAACCTACTCTGCCTAGGTCATGCAGGACAAGGGTTGCTGATGCCCGGTGGATGCCCAAGGTAACTTGTGGCTGACCCTAAATTCCAACCAAACTCATGAGTAACAAAGGGCCCAACTATATGGCAGACTTCTGCATTAGACACCTGATGCGCTAATATTTCCTGGCTTATAGTATGAACTTGGTAGTTGCTGAAATATTAGTTCTTATTTCCAAGTCTTACCCAGGCATTGGATGACTGGAGGATGTGCAGCACCAACACAAATTACCTGAAAACAGGCAGATTTGTGATATCTCTACTTTGTCTAATTGTACTGTCATGAACTTTAAATTTAACATGCTGCAGGCCTGCAGGGTACAGATGTAGCTGTTGGGTTTTTTGATAATTCTCTAAACACTGCATGGTCTGACTCCTGGAAAGAAAGGCAATTGTCTTGAATGTTTTCTGGGAATAAATCTTTCTCACTGTGGAATTATGGATTTCAAATTGTTTGAAAATGGCCTCATAACCGTTCCCAGATGGATGGGTAGCAACAATTTCTTCTCTAAGATCATTGCTGATGTCTTTTCTCCTTGGCATTGTGAAAACACCTGATTACTCCAGACCAGGAAATTCTCCAAACCTCTGCTTCTACAGAGGTGTTCAAATTTGCTGATGACCGGTTAATCATGGAAATTTAATTTTTCATGTACAGCTTCTGCATTTAAACTTATTTCTTGTTGAACAAATAAATACATAATGTAATATGCTATGTGTTGTTCATCTGAGGTTGTAGTTACCTAATTTGAAGACCTGCTAAGGACCAGTTTCTTTAATATGACCTGATACACAAACCCTAAAATTAAAAGTAGGTGCACTTTCTTTTCCTTATGGTTGTATGCAATATTGCAGACATTAAGACAGACAACCTGGTTACAGAATGTTACCATTTTATAGTGGTACAAAATCTATTTTAAGTGCCTGTTCAAATATAAAAGAAAATAATATGGTATTTACAAAGCAAGCCTTCACTTTTTTAGTTCAGCTCCACTTTTAGGGGTTTCTCACAAGGGAAAAAGATGGTTATTTAATCCCTGCTGTATAATACTGTATGTACTGGTCCATGCACACATTTTTTTGCTAAAATAAAAAATAGGAAACTTCCCAAGCTGTTTACAATAAAATGACATATTATTCTATTTCCAGTTTCATGTTTTATTTCATGGCTGTTTTTACTTCAATGTTGAAATGCTCAAATTTCAATTCATAATAGCAAAGCCTTACAAGTCCTATTGCAAGGACAAGGATTCGTGATGACAACACTGACATGAGCGGAGGTATAGAAGACACGGAGGCTGCCAGACGTAATTTATGGTGCTGTGCAGTGCCCTCCAGTTTGCAGATTCTCCCCTCCTATTTCCTTCACCATCATCAGAATGACATAAGGTATCTAAAAAGCTACAATTCAGGACTATTGGCGACATTTGTCCCAAGCCAGAAAGTGTTTTACAGAATTTTTTTTTACTATTCCTATTTTCTGAAGACTCCTATGATAAGCGTATTACAGGAATAGGATAGGAGATTCTTGCAGTGAACATTTTTTGGTCATTGTTTTAAAAATGTTATAATAAAGTGCCCATATTCCCTGACACAGATGATTTGGTCACAGAACCTTAGGGCCTCAAGAGATGACCTATCATAAATTACCAAAAATGCAAACTCTGACACTGTTGCAGGGCAGAATAATCCACAAAGGAGCCTTGGGAAGAACCCAGAACCAGTGGATGTTCAGGGGCCCCAGCTTGAACCTTTATGCTTTTGCAACAAATCAGGAAATGGTACCACTGGCAAAAGTCTTGCCACTGCTAGTCACAAAAAAAGATGTACATAGGATTTAATAAGGTTGGTAATGCAAGTAGGAGAAAGCCAAATGATGCAGCTTCTCTGTACCTATTGCAGTCCATAATGTTAATTGTGTGTGTGCGTGTCCTGACACCTTGCCTAGAACCAATACAGTGTTTACTTCACTCCATAGTCTTTCCCATTCCCTTAAATAGAATGCAGCCTTAGGTGGTCAGACATCAGATCATGATTGTATATTATGTAAAATACTTTTGGGTAATCCTAGCAAGAAATAATGAGCCACTGCTTTCAATGTGAGTGCTAAACAGAAGTTTCCATTATTCAGTCTCCAAAGCTGTAGATAGCATTTACAGTTTAGGACATCTGCATTCCAAAATTGCAAGCAGGCAGGCTTTTTATTGCAAACAGTATAGGTGATATCCCTTCTGCAAAAAACATACTTACCTGACAGTTTTCAATCTTCCTTTCTGTACAAGCAGGACTGGTATATCATCCTAGGATGGCCAATCAAGATGGCTAAAGATCTGACACCTGGAAAAGGAGGGGAGGAAAATGATGGCACCCACAACGGGGTGAGGACTCGTTAGTGTAAAAAAAAAAATTATTACTCATGTAGGTATGTTTTTTGTGATTGCAAAAGGGACATCGACACCGTTTAAACAAGGGCCCTGCTTGGTCAGTTTTCTATTTTTTACAATAATTTCTGCTTTAGGGACATTATAAAAGCTGGCATGTTTTTACCTAAAACTCTCTGCAGGCTTCTAAAATACTAACAGGAAAAGTAACAAGAGGATTCTGATATAAATACTTTCCACAAACCTTTTCTGTAATTCAAGACTGTACATTTTTTTGGCTGAAAAATCATTGATGCATATTAGAAGTACAGGTAGTCCCCGGGTTACATAAAAGATAAGGACTGTAGGTTTGTTCTTAAGGTGAATTTGTATGCAAGTCAGAACAGGTACATTATTATTTTAATAAATGCAATTAGGACAGATGTTTGTCTCAACATATTATAAGGCAGTGTGGTGTCAGTTACTGTATAAAATCCTCACTGTGAGCTAACAAAGAAAAAAAAGTTTTATGGAACCTAGACATCTGGAGCAAGCTGTGCTTTGAAATGCAAAATGAAACAGCTGCAGTTTGTCTTGGTCATTAAAGAGTTACAAGATGCTTCAGATCAGCTCGGCTCTTAAAATCACCCACAACCTCAGCTGTGTTTAGCAAATGATTTATTCTGCAAGTCATGCAAACTGCCCCCATATCCAGCCTCCATCCTGCACACAAGCAAGCAGGGAATCCCCTTTGTATCTAGGAGTTGTCCGTATGTCGGATGTCCTTAACTCGGGGACTACCTGCACAAGCATTTTGTTACTAAAAAGGAGTGGAAGATATAACTAAAAGGGCACAATGATAATGACAGAGAAGGAAAACTGACAGAGGTATTGGAGAGGATCAGACAGAGAGGGGCAAGAGACGGTAGTACAAGGGAACGAATGAGTACTTAGAAAAAGAGAAAAGGGGAGAGAAAAAGGAAGATTCAAGATTAGGATAACTACCACTACTTACCAACCTCTTCCGAAGTTATTTGTTGTTCTACTTAACTGGAGAAGTTATGTTAAGAAGCAATTAAAAACTAAGTAACTGAATCAGTGCAAAGAATATTAAAGCCTTTTCAAAAACAGAAGGTATTTACTGGATAATGGGTGAAGCTTTTTTTTCTCCATAAGCAAATTGCATAAGCAGAGAGTGATATTAAAAAAACATGTATACCAAAATGCATACAGATGTTTTGGCCATCACCAGTATGGTGTATAAAAATCAAGAGGTAGGGGTTGGTACCAATGAGACAGTAAAATTATACAGGTTGGGAAGGTAGGGGAAGTAGGCATTAAAAACATAACCTGTATGGTTATACTGTCTTGTTGATCCATGCTCACATAAACTGAGCTAATGAGCCTGAAACAGCTGGAAGCATTTTGGAATAAGTGGCTCTACCAATATATGGCTAAATTTGCAGTTAATCAATCAAAATCAGAAATCAATCCCAGTTAATGCGGTCTCTAACCTTAAAAAAAAGAAAACTGTTGTTGAATGGTGTAATATGTTAATGCTATTGATACCGAATTTCACACAATATATATTTAGCTCCATCACAAAAAGTAGACGTGCTAGAGAAAAACTGATATCTGATGAAAATAACATTTTGACCTGTGTAATCGATCATTGGCAACTGTGTGGCAAACCTTTTTACCTTTGGAAAAAGTAGCAGTTGGCTGACCTGTCAAGTTTTTTGGTGTGGTGCCAATCATGTGTTAGGTAGGCTCAAATGAATGTACAGCATTACCTCAAAAAAGCTGCATGAGTGTGAATCGCCTCCTAAACTGCTGCACAGTACAGTGTGTGTATGTATATAATACAGGTAAAACAGGATTTCAGGGAGCTGCAATATTATTATGTGTGGGGGACACCTAAAGATGTTAGGAAGACTTCTGAAAAGAAACCCACCACTCAAGAGAAGCCTATTTCTAAGCAGTTCATTATCTATTAGGTAGATCATGTTATATCAACAAAGAAAATATGCCACTGAAATGAAAACAAATGAGTAAGGTTGTCGGTGAAGTATAATGTACAATTTTTACTGCAAAACTGAAAAAAATATGAAAGCTTAAATCCAAGAATGACTTCTTACCCAGCAAGGCATTAGAATGACAAAATTCCATCCTCACAACACATTTATTTCAATAGTTCTGTAAGTAGGCCCTTAGCACGAGCATAGTGTTACACAATTGTCATACACAATCACATCCAAAAGAGTTCTAAAATTGCAATTGTAAACATTCTCATATGTTGAAATATTAAACGTTTTGCTAAAATGCTCAAGAGTGGAGCGAAACCGAAAAACTGTGTGGTGAACAAAATCTACTAGTACAGAAATGGGGTTTAATAAAATACTAAGTAGACAAAATGCCTAAGAACATTCATTAAAAAGAAAAACAAGTAACAAAACAGGTGAATTTCTTGCAAAGCAAAATAAGCTTGCTCAAAACCTACATAAAAGAAGAAATGTCACGGGTAAATACATCTTTGTTGACAAAGTAGGAGGTAGCATGGATGCACCAGTAAGTTAGTGAGAAATACAACTGAAATAGAGTGTATTTTCTTACAACAAATAAATTCCAGTACTATTTACATTTTTTTTCAGAAATAGGTTAAACAATCCACCCTCCACTTTTTAGTACAAAAGCCTTGTGTAATAATAATAAAAAAAATTCAACACAGGTATATGTACAGAATAGCACTGATTGCCATAGTCAAATGAACAGTCTTGAACTCTGAAGTATATGGTAATACCTAATGCCCTATACAAACCAAGTTTCAGGTACTGACTGTGATCTTATAGAAAATATATTGTATAAACACAATTAGAATTTTTTATTTTTTTTTTAAATTTAAAGCAGGTGGGTTTCCATGGTTGGAGGCTACTTAGAATTTGACAATGGGTTGAAACTATTTGAAAAGGCTTTGAATTCAAGGGTGGTGTTTAGCTTACAGCATGATGTAGGAAGAGAAGTGTGGACTGTTAGGTCTGTAATAGTTCGGTTTGAGGATGCGGCACATCAGTATCTCTTTGTCCTATAAACAACTGTAGAAAAGGGAAAAAAAAAGTCCTAATATACATCCATGGTAACTGCATTGTCTTGTATAATTGGTTTTATGTGGCAGCTTCAGCTATTAATAAAGAAGGGACATTTGTTTCAGTAATTGAAGGGGGTTTCTTTAAAAGCGGTTCCACTTCAACCATTCCAGCTCCAGTCCGTGGAAGGTTTGCATTGACAATGTGGCGTTGCAGATGCTTTATCCAATCTTCTTGTACAGATAGAGGTCCACGAAAGACTAGCCCACAGAACCTGTATAAAACAAAATATATTGTGTGCTTTAAGTCCTTTACATTATAATTGTGCGATCCAAAGCCTAAAGCTTTGCTCCAGGCAAGATATTTTGTTAGTTTTGGTTACATCAGGCAAGAATATTGTCAACGGGTATTGCCTGTCTCCACTGATAAGATCTATTTTCTCCATCAGGACAAACTAAGCAACCTAGGAATACTGTACAGATCTTTACATACCTGCATCTCAAAACATAAACTTCATCTGCACTGTGTGGCAAAGAGAGCATTTTCTTCTTGCTTCCAGACCGTGATCTTGACTTCTTTTGCCTGCAGTCCACAACTAATAAACAAAATGCAACATTCAGAATGAGAACAATTCTCCACAATATTATCAAACCCACATAAATATATATATACATTATAATAAACATTAAGGTGAGCTAATGATCATACAGGTTTACAATCTGTATCATTCTGCATAGCTGTTTACATTCTAATTTAGGTGTTAAAATCTATCTTCCTTCCAAGTTGATTTCTATCAACAATTGGCTCCACTTCTGTGGTAGCAAGAACAGTTAAACACGTTTAGTATTTAATGCCAGTTCTTATCTTCTCAATAATACCTCTTTTAATGCTATTTTGTGTGTTAACATTTGGAAATTAACCAGCATAAAAGCCACTTTGAAGGGGATATTATTGCAAATTACTTGATAGAAGATATCAAAGCTCTGCTGTAACTCTGTGGAATAATACAGTCATACTCCTTAGTTATGGCACTGTGTTCAGGACTACACTTTCCTGGAGTACCCTACAGTAATTGGTAGTCACGGCTGTCTTAGAAATCCCTGCTTGTTTATAAATAGGGAACCTGGTATTCAATCCTCTTTACCAGAGGACTAGAAACAGTCCCCCATGCCTAAACTCTCCCAAAAGTGAAAGACAATTTTTCCCTTTCCAGCTAAGGCAGGAAGGTGTAACAACTGAAAATATGTGAAATAACCTCATATTATGGGAAAATATTTTCCCCTTTGGGAGACTCCTCAATATATGTTGCAAGAAGTAAAAATTGTGGATTTTCCCTTACTTTTAGTCTGGGTAACAATGGTTACATGAACTAGATGTGGCTCATCCTAATATGGGTTTTATACCCTTTACCATCCTAGCCAAAACAAAACAAAAATCGTTAGCTTTAGATTCACTTTGTTATAAAGAAAGGCAATGTGAAATTCCCCCATCCATTCCTACGAGGATATCAATTACTACCATTGAAACACATGGACATATGTTGTTTGGGTATGAGAATTTTTAAACGCATATTATTTACTAATCTTCTTCCTGGTACATTGGAAAACCAGATCTTTGCAGGCAGCACTGCTGTCTTACAATTAGCAGAGGTTATTAGTTGCAAATTTCCATCTATGTCAGAAGATAATAAAAATATGAAGAAAAAATTGCCAAATACCTGGCATACCTGTTCCAGTTAGGAGACCAGCACTCTTCTTCCGGGAATATGCACGCATATGGTTAGATAGACTAACTGCACTTGTAAAGGTCGTATTGCAGTTTATACAGGTTTTGATCTTTGCTGACATACCTAAAGTTTACAAATATACATAATAATTTAAAACACAAATCTAACCCCCAAAACATCTATAATAGCCTTTTAGATTTATTACCTGTTAATATATACATATTTCCACAATGTAACATTTTCAACTCAGGTCTATATGTAGTGATCAGCTTTAGATTAGTTTACATCCAAGTATATTTTCTGTAAAAATACCGGTCAGTCCTAGTAAATATTGTGTGCCCACAACTTACTGTGAACTTAACTGCTCCTCCATGTAATAGAGATTATAAAGAGAAGCATTGATAGTTCATGTCACTAGGGTTACAATATTGTTTCTCTAAAGATATACTGCAGTGAATGAGAATGCTAAAATGGATTTTTTGCACTCATAAAATCGAAGTACAAGAATGGACACAGTTTCGAAGCCCTTCAGCTTCAGGTTTTTCTGCAGCTTACAAGAAGGTTGTACACTGGCAAACCAAATATACAGACCACGCCCAGGATAATCCATCTTGCTACCAGCATGTCTCTGTTTTGTAACAAATTAGTTTTGACAGTATGATTATAAACTCAGAGAGGTGGTGCATCCATTCCTAAATGAACTCCAACTCCACTTCCTTAGTGTCATTCATTGTCATTCAGTGAATTTTAAAAATTGAGTTTACAGTGAGTTCTGAATTCCCATCTTCTTTGTTTTAATGAATTGATGAATCCAATGAACTTCCATCTTTAGGATATTCCAAAGCAGTCCAACTGAGAGGAGGGCAACATAGACAACAACCCCTACCTGGCTCAAGAAAACAGAGAACTGGGAACAGCTCAAAGAGCCACCTAATGTCCTTATGTCTGAAGCTGGCATCAGCAGAGGATGCATCAGTCCCCTGGCAGAAGATTCACATAAAAGACCAGGCAGCTTTACAATCTGGCAAACAAATGGACAGTGCCAAAAAAACGCAGAAAAAAGGCACAATTGGTAAATTGTGCTTTGACACATTCAATTTAAGCCCATAAGCTAAAATGATGCTCTGCCTGAACTAGATAAAGGCTGAAGCAACTCTTACAAGTTACACCCAGGAGATTTCTCTCAGCCTGAACCACATCCAGGCAGCAGAGGGGAGATATCTTTGTGCTTAACTGAAGACAGAGGTGTGGAAGGACTATACCCTGGATGAGGTAAAAGGTAGAAACTATTTTACTAGGTAAGAAGGAAGCCCTTGGCATCAGCACAACCTTGTCCTTATTTAATACAAAGAGGGCCCTTTACCATTTCCCAGTTCAGATACTCTCTTTGTAGAAGTGATGGCAAGAAGGAATACAAAGAATTTTAAAGGGGAATTCCTGAATCGCAGAGAGAACTGGATAAAGGTCAGAGGAACAAACAGGGAGCTACAAGAAAATCCCTTTGAACAAAGGTCTTTTAAAGGAGCTTGAGGTCTCTGAAATAACATAGCAAGAGCAGAGATCTGGCCTTTGATAATACCGAGAGCTAAACACTGGTCCAATCCCAAAGTGAAATCCTGGGACTAGCACCAAATGAAGTTTGCCTTCCACATGATATTTATAGAGTTTCTCTAACTGACAAAATTAAGATTGGACAACCTTCCAGATGGATTGCCTAGGACTGAGAGAACAGCCAAATCATCTGAAGTTCTGAGATGTTGATCGGGAGACAAGATTTCCACAATGACCAAGTCCCCAGTGCTGACTGACTGCAGGTTCCCTGCAATGACAGGGTGCACAGGACCCCATCCTGGGCGCTAAGCCTGGCATCTGTCATAAGGATTTTCTGAAAAACATGAATAAAGGACTAACTTGGTTCTTGGGAACCTAATGTATTAGTCTGTCCAGAGACTCTACTTGTCATGATGTCAGAATATTGTGTTGCAAAAGTCTGGAGTAACACTGTGCACATTGGACTGTTGTAAAATAGTCCACCATCAAACCCTGGACTTTCATGCCTTGACTAGAATCCTGACATTGACGTGTTC